>NC_069140.1:57210557-57233057 GCF_943734755.1 Anopheles moucheti
TCAGCAAAACACATTAACACCACGGTTCAGTTACGGTATCTCCTATTTCACCTAATGTCAAACATACTAGCTCAACGGCTCCACTTAGCGGCCAAAACGGGCCAAAACGCATGAAGTAACACCGTTGCCGGTGTACGCGGCAGCGGCACCGAAACTATACCACACACGAAAGGCACAATTTCGAGCCTACAGAGCTAGCGATGAGTACTTTACAGAACAAACAGATTTGTAGCAAAACTATAACAACTCAAAATTCAAACAGATGCATACATTAAGAAAGGAAAAATTTCATAAAAATCACAATTATCCTATAACAGTACTACTAGCGTGTTTTGGTTAATACGTACTGTAAGCTGTGCTTATTAGTCTAGAAAACAAGCTGCACTAAGCTAAAGTGCGAGGAACCGAAAACGAAACCATATCCATCAGACGGTACTGAAAATGGGAAATAATAATAATAAAAAAACATATCTATCGGCTCCTACAAAGTGAGAGCAAACATGCGTGCGTGCAATTTTCGTGTAGTGCTAAAAGAAAAGTGAAGAATGTTCACTTACCGTAACGTTAGCCTCGCAAATCGTGTATGGAACAACATCTAAACTAAACAGCCTTTTATCGCTCCTATAAAATTTTGTTAACTTACTAGATTAATCGTAGCAATCTAAAAACAAAATGTTATGTCACAGGCTTTTAGTTTCACACTAATGATCCCAGTTGGCACTGACAAAACAGTAAGAGCAAATTTGCAAATGAGAGTAGACAGACAGATTTATCTTGCGCACATGAGCTTCATTGGGCAGTTAATTTACAAAATGTCATGGAATTGTTGCTACATAATCTCCGAAGAAACTGCAAAGGTACTTTATTCGACATTTCGCCAACAATTTGCCTCTCAAGCTTTGCTTTGCACAATTCGGCGCTTTTAGATGAAAATGTTTCCTGACCAAAATTTATACAAAAAGCACGATGCTTACTTTGAAGGGTCAACAACATGCAACGATTGCCAGAGAACGGAAAAAAAACTATTTTCACATCAGGACGGTTTATGCATTTGGTCGCCTAGGGCACACACTATGTAAAAGGGATTGTTTGTATGGTCTGACAGGGCAAATCAGCACACAGCACGGAACGAAAAATGGGAACGATTATACAAACACCACACATTGGTCGCAACATTTATATAAATATATACACAATTTCGTGTATGTGTGGGCGTGTCTCTGTGTAACACATATACGTTTTCTAAATCATAGAAAAACAACACATTCACCACATCTAATACGCCTAGGAGAGTATAGTAAGAGTAAGCTATCGTCGTAATAATATTTTCAAAAACAAAAAAAAAACAGAAAGGAAACGAAAGCAAACGCTTCAAGAAGAAACCGAAATGTGACCAAAGTAAAACGGAGTAATGAAATAAGTAAGTACAGAGTAACGAATATGGGTAAAATCGGAAGAAAGAAGTTAGATAAAATCAAGGCACGCAATTGACATTTGATAGATGTTTTTAGTGGTACAACTAACAATGATTACCTTGACCCGCTGCAGATCAATTGGGCTCATAATCGTTCCCTGGAAAAACTCCACGGTGGTGAAATGACGTTTGAACAGACCTTCCAGCTCCAGATCGGGTGGTTTACTTAAATGGTCGTACATTGAAAACGGGCGCAATCGATAGCGGGTCGCGTCCGTACGCATGGACATGCGTAAGGATTTCGTATTTAATAGTTGCATTTATTCGCATAATCCGCACGAATCGATCGGTAATTGCAATGTGTGGTTTTGCGCGCATTGCACAACACCGTAACGTAGTAAACGTACATTTGCGTATCATTGGGCCAACACACATTGAGAATCATGCGGTATGATGGGGTAAGGACAGTTTTGTTTTTGTGTTGTTGTTGTTGCATATTTCGTTTTTTTTTGTTTCCCACCCCGAGGGTCATTTTGTTGTTCAGAGTTTTGTGACATTAGTCGTTTAACGACACCCACAGTAGAGCGGATATTGGTAACGAAGAAAAGGAGAGATCAATTCGAGTGTATAGTGCGTGAATGAATAAAGCGCAAAAATAGAAATAGAAAGAAAAGACACATATCAGGTTAGTCACAGAGTAAATGGTGTACTGTAACGGCAATGCACCGTCACAAAGATTTTGTAACTCTCCAGGAAGTTATGTTTCTTTTTTTGTTGTTGTTTTCGTTTGTTAAAGGGAACATAAATGTAAAGCATATTTTTCTGTATCAATTATAATATTAAAAAGCTACTACACATTTTTGATCTCTAGTCATGATGATATTTAAAAAAGCAAAACGACTCAGCCGGCGGTTCGATTCGATGCGCCATACGAACCGTTAATGTATGTCGAGACGAGACAAATTTTGATAAATGTAGCTTTACCTCTTGAGACGAGCTGGTCCGCGATAAACCGTCGATGGTTTACATAGTAATTACTAATAAAATTAGCAAATGCATATTTGAAGAAATAACCAAATAAAATACGAAGCACAAAGTTGACAAAAAAATAGTTAGATCTGAACGAATGTACATACAGCATGTAAAATGTAAATCAGTAAATGTATGATACGATTTTTTGCATTCCACAACAAACTTAAAACAATCTAAATCAAAAACGAACGGTTTCACTGCTGGTAGGCAGCAAAACGTACTGTTAAAACTGTGTTTGTGAAAAATATTTGCCCTACGAAAAAAGACAAAACCAACAAATCAAGATAGATAAACGGAAAACATGTCGAATGGCTAAGAAAATTGAAATTGAACACTGATTAGATAGAATATTGAGAGCATAAGATTGAAACAGTGTCTAAAATGGTACCATGCGCAAGCACGATGATGGCATAGCATAGCGTAAGGTGTCATGTTGCAGCGGCACGTAGCATAAACATACCAACAAAGCGTTATGCCATCATCGAAGTAAGAATATTGTTATACTGAAAGATTCAAAATTTTAAATATGTATAAGATAGAAACAAATAGAAAAGAGAACACGAGAGCCGAGTAGACGATTGACTACCTACGCTGTGGACTAATCATGTCAGTATCATCGATCATCGATCGGTACAGCTGGCTAACCTTGCGATGCTGACCAACGCACCAGAGTACGCGTAGAATGAACCTCACCTAACCTAACTGACCATTGGTTGGTTTAGCCTTTCTTTCTGTATGACCATCTGATGCCTGGATATTAAACAAACTGGCCCTAATCGATTCCAGGCGCACTGAACTGACTGTACCATTATTCATACGCGATAAATAACAATTCCACCCAGTTACCTTTACTGGTGTAATGGCTAGCTTAACTATCTTTAATGTTAGCATAGTCTGCGATGCGTTTTCGTAGCATATACGGTATGGAAGCATGCTGTGTCTTGACGATACAACATAAGCAGCTGATCACATCTGCTTGCGTGTGCAATTGAACAAAAACGTGACCATGATCAGCACCATGTAATGAACTAAAGGACAACATCTGAGACGCAACTCAGCAAAACCTCCCACCGGTTGCCTCAGCGGCGGTTGGGTGCAAAGGCGGTTATGGTGCGGGAAATTGTTGTTTAGTGTGACACAGTCGGACAACGGCGGTACATATAGAACAAAACGTGTTTGCTGATAATGTTCACTGGTAAATTCTTTAAAACAGAAATCAAAGCTCTATTTCAAGGTGGTTGTGATAAGTTCTTGTTAGGATGTTTGGTTTTGGAAAACTTTATGAAAAGTAGTTTTGAAGATGTCTGTTGGAGGTAGTTTGTTTTTGTTTTCGGTTTGCTTGGTTTTTTGTTTTTAAGTTGTTAAAATCTGTATTCATATACCTTCACTCGTTCCAAATCGACCGCATTCATCATAGTTCCCTGAAAAAACTCCACCGTTGTGTAATGACGCTTCAAGAGACCTTCGAGTTCCAGATCAGGCTCCTTTCTACATTGATATTCGTACAGGTATTCATGATCAGTTATCATTATTGGTAATATGGTTTAAGGAAATATTGTGTTATTCTTACAGTTATGCTAAAGAAATTACACGACCTTGAGGTGAACCAAAAATCTAAACTAAAAACAGTTTAACTAAGAGGGCTCAATTAAGAACAGCTCTCACTAATCGTATTGAAATAAACAACTGACGGCACTGTATGAAATTATATGAAACAATGTAAGATTAAATAGTTTTAAATGAAATAACACAACTGTTTTACATCAATGGCTATTGGTGACGCTAAAATGATAATGTTTGATTTGTAAAAATGGAAGAGAAAAACTTATGATGTAAAATTCTGCGTAGCTTAGAGATTCCAGAAATCGTTTCATTTATTGATTTTCAATTTTAATATTATAATTGATGATTTATATTGATTTTTTTAAAACAAAATTTAGAACGAACCAAACAAAAATCATTCAAAATTATAACTAACAGCTTTGCCTTAGCATAAGATGTATGCTAGGGATGTAAACAACTCAAATAGTTAAATAGTATCTCTGGGTTGAAATACAGAACGAATGTACTTACCGATGTAAAAATACCACTTCGACGTCGACGTCCTCGCGATCTTCATGTAAAAAGTCCTTCAGGAAATGTGACACCGATTCGTATGTTATGTGCCCGCACACCACGATATGTCTATTACCGTATTCGGTATCCATCAGCCGCACAATCACACAATTATTAACAACAGCACAAGCAGTACAGGATCATAGGATGATCATATTCATATTGCACCATGAACAATCAGTTCAGTAGTACGGCGCAGAAGATCCAGGACATCGCAGTTAGGATTCCACGGCGCGCCAGGACGATGGATGATGTACACCATATTCGATGCGAGATGTACGTGTTGCATTTACGCACATATGATAATCGCGTTCAATGGGCGAGGTGATAAAGATACACAAAGAAAACATATGTTAGCAATCCGCTTATGGACTCGTTTCGTGATAAACGTCAGCAAAACAACGGAAACGGAAAATTAAAACAAAAAACTCAAAACCATAATTAAACGTGACGTCTGCTATAGATTCGTCACTGATCCCGATCGGATTGATTTACAATGACATTAGCAGTTCGATTAGCGGTCGCAGTCAGCATTGTCTTTTTTGCTTTTGCTTTAAATACGCGTTTACTGCGAGCGATTGAGCGAGAAGTTACTATCTGAGAGACTGTTCCATTTGATTGGATATCAACTGCTAGTGCCATTGTAGGCTTTCAAGTGGATTTAAAAATGTAACAAACCCAAGAAAATATGTCGGTTAAAGAGAAAGCAAAGAAAACCAATAACAAGAGGATTAGGAAACAGTGATCATATCAAAGATTTGTTGTAAGGAACGGTTATGAATAGAAAACACATTACAATTACGGCGATGACAAGGGATAAACAACACGGTACGACGAATTCACGAAACGATATAGCTTTCAGAGGTACAGATGAATGACGACAACAGAACGAAATTATAACGCATAACGAGGTTGTGAAAAATGAGAAGATAGTATAATGTAAACGATACAGTTTGATGATAAATGGAGAGAACGAAACAAAACAAAACAACATATGAAACATCCGGGCTGCATGCAAATAGACAGTTTTCTACCACACGGCGCGGAAAAACATAAAACGTTTATCGAATGGAGCGTTGTTAGTAATTATAGGTAGGAGATTTCGGCGAAGGAAATAAAACTGTAAGAGATAACATTTCAAGGAGGCATCGTCATTTGGTACAACTATCGTACGATTAGCACGACAATTCCTTCGGCATTGCAGCCACTTGACATTGACACAGAAGAATGCACATCGAATGAGGAAAGTGAGAAAGGAAGGCGTTATCTTCCTATTCAACTCATATTGCCATACAGCTAATACGGTACGCATACAAAAGAGCTGTGCCGGACAGTATGAACAACGTCAAAAATAGGTTCATTATTTTTAGACATCATTACAGAGAGATAGCGAAACACAGAGAGATAGAGAGAATAACAGAAAGACGTTACGTTGGTGACGTAGAGGATAACGTATAGTGGTAGAAGAAAGAGAGACATTTTTTTGTTGTTGTTATTATATATTTTACGCGATCTATTACTTATTAAGAGCAGCTATTTCATATTTGTGTGTTTTAGACTCTTTTTTTTTTGTACTAAAAATATGAGAAAGACGACTTTCCGATTTCGACATTATGCAGTCCTAGCTAAAGTTTTAACGGTTCTCTACTAGTTTGTGAACAGGAGAAAGCAATGTTGGATTCGAGCATCACAAACAAAAAAAAACATGTACTAGTAACGCGCCATGTTTCGGTAGCGACGCATGTCACTCGGTTGATAGCTACTTAATATACACACTACAATATACAGTATATACATGGCATATTAAATTCGTGCAGGTCTACGAGTATGTTTTTTTTACAGATGATCTTACATAGTATACGGTAGAAATTATCACTACGTGTGCAATATTACTATAGCAGGTGGTTATGTATGCCTAGCAATCGTACTTATATTGGTGCAGATTTATTGGATGCAAACTACAATTACAGCGGAGCAAATGTTACTACTAAATAAATACATCAACATATCAGTATTCAATAACAACGATACATTACGGAACACGGTTGCATGCAAATCCGTCGCAACGTATTAGAAGCGGTGGCATTTGTAATCATTATCTTTGTTTTTATGCGATATCTCATCTTGTTTCATCATCTACGCCCGAGTTAGCCATGACACAATAACTGGTCATTGGGGACAGGTATCCTAACGATGTTATACCTAAACCCGTCTTTTCACAATGGGTTACATTATAATATTGAAAATACACACACCAAGTAACAAGTGTCAACAAGCTCCATTATGGTTGAATAGGTCCTCATCATACACGTGTACATTTGCGATTAAACCAAACTTGGCCACTTGTGGCAATAAAGTTAGTATTCTGTTTGACGCTTTACAGGCACTGTTAAAGATCCTAGTATCATCGGGGTGTTTCTGGAATGTAATTTGTTTACGTAAAATATACTGTTGCGTATTTTAAAGTTCCTATTTTAGTTCGATGGAGTTGTTGTCTTGACCACGAAACAAATCGTTGCTACGGACTGTAGGGGAGTGGATGGACAAAAGCGATAAAACATATCAAAACATTACCAAACTACTCCAACGGTAGATGATGCGGATTGAACGCACTAAGGTTATAGCAGGTTACAATTGAAGCCTGGCCACGCATTTTCATTTTTTTTCTCTCTTGGTACATTTAGCTTGTTGTTGGATTGCTCAATGTGATTGTAAAAGTATTATGCGTACATGTACTTTTAAAGACGGAAATTTGAACTTCCTTTTTTGAATGTCAATGACGTTTCAGGTTCATTCAACTGTTTTACTGATTTTCGTGTGACTTATTAGAACGTTATTGTTTTCCTCAACTTAGTGACAACGATATCTAGGATAGCATTATTTGGCACCAGGCTTTGTCAAATGGAATGTTCAAAGAATTCAATATTTACGGACGGAACACCGTGTAACAACAAATACAACGTACTTCGTACTAAAACTTCAAGCATAAAACATTACACGAAAGTTAATAGCTTAATAGTGTACGTCTGTCGCCGGGATAAACAACAGAAAGATGTTCCAAACACATGAATACCAAGACAGAGGAAATGGTAAAACACTAAGAACATAATTCATTCGTGCATTAGGTTCCTAGAGTGTAATCATTCACAGAAAAGTTTCAAAACGAGATGAGGGCTAGCCAGAGTATATGTGTATATAAGTTATATATATATAAATATACAAATATGTGTATATGCATATATATGTGTACCTGTGTGAGAGATTGGTTCATTAATTAATCATTAATGCGCTGCACGCTTCATACAGTGCAACACTGATTTAAGGAGAAAGGGAAATCTATTCGCATTATTTACGTTGTGTACTGTAAATTTTCATTCCTAGAAGCTACGCTATAACTTCTTTCATAAGAAGAATTAATGATTTTCCTTAAATGTACGCTGTATAAATGAATTCATGGTAATGTTTCTTGATATTCGATATCATCATTTTATGTTAACAATTCCAAATAGTTTGAAATTAGATAGTTTGAAGTTGTAGTAAAAGGAGTAGTATTAAATACCATATTATCAAATAGTATATTATGTACCATATGTAAATGGATTGCGTTTCAGATAAAAGCAATTCTTTGCTTGAATATTTCAGTTGGGAAACGACGAATAACAGACGAAGCATATATTTAATGTTTAATGTTGGATGACGTCACACTCAGTACGCCTAGCAAATCATTTCTTCCTTTAAAACATGTTCAATGTCTAACATAGCTAAAATACAACTCTAGGGTACAATTATCACGAGCTACAGTTTGCAAAACATTACTACAACATTGTATACTGGTCACAGATCAGCAGAAGTATCGTTATCCTGTTTTATGAAGTATATATAAAACGGGTCGATTACTTTCGACATGTTTGCCAACAAAATAAAACTGATCCATTACTTCTAGTACCTGTTAGAAAAATCCACACATAATTGCTAACAATCAACCATATACCAGACCAGAGGCCCAAAAGGTAGCATGCACGGTACAACGCCATCTTTTTCATTAGCAGGACTATTTGGCAGACCTTCGAATAAGTATATCTCATTCTATCTGTGTGTAAGTGTATGTGAGTGTTAGTGAATGTGTGTAGTTGGTCCAAGGTATATGCCCAGTCAACAATCATAGTTTGTGACTATAATTCCATCCGAAACATCAATGCGTCGTCCAAAGCGGACCCTCTGTCCAGTTAACGAAGCACCCACAAAACTAAACACCTACCATTGTGTGAGAACTCAAGGTAATATATACAATCATACGGCAAACTCCTCGCCAAGGGACACTACTAAGATTGTACACTGCCACACACATACACATACATACATACACATATACGTCCGGTGCCCGGATGTAGATGCTTTTATTGTTATAATATGAATAGCTATCAGTAGTGGTCAGGGAATAGTACAGCTAATCTGGCACCAATAAATGTATGTTAAACACTAACACAATAAGATACATGTACTTCCATTGAATATAACACACTTATCGATATTGACACTACACAGATTCGATAAAGTCTTTACGGCACTTTAGGTAGCGCACATTTTAACCATAGCCTGGAGGAGTAATCATATAGTCTTCCGGTACGCAATCAGATAATCAGATGTTCGCACCGCATTGCGTCAAACATTGGCCCGGGTATATGGCCAGATGAGGTTAATGAGTAGTCGGGGGAGAAGATAAGTAGGTAAGTAAGTGGGGGTAACGGTGGTTGCACAAACAGAGTCAGAACCAGACATTCAAAAGTATACTCAGTGAAAGCGCATTTCATTCAACGTGAACCACCTTTAGCTTCACTACGTTAGTTCGTAAGCTCGTTCGTAACCGAACAGCGACGCTTTCCCTAGGTATACCAGTGCTGGTTATGCTTCTGCTGCACGCATTAGCGAATATTGGCGCAGTTTGAATGCTAACAATCTACGACGATTTATTTGGGAAGTTGAACACCAGAGTATACCTTTAATGAAAGACACCAGTTTGTTTGAATGCTTATTGGTTTGTTATCTTTGTGATAGTTACATCCCAAACATGGCATGTTTATGTGGGTTCGATGTAGGCTCGTTCGAAAAAAAATAGGAAATGTAAAAACAAAAACAAACCCAAATAGGTAGCGAAAACCAATTGTTGCAAATGGCAGATCGAGACAAAACGAAACCATATCTAGCAAAAGGATTCGCCAAAAAGGAAAACAAAATCACACAGACAAACAAGAAACCGATGATACTATTTGCTGCCATCGTTTAGAAACAGACAAACTGCGAATGGGGGCATAACAGTACAAAAAAAAAACAAACAAACTAAGGATCAAAACTTCATTGAAGTTATGTTCGTACTGGAAAACAAAAGAAGCAGATGCACTGCGATGCGTAACTGAGATAATAACAAATATCCAAACCAAAATAATACCCAAACCCCCATAGAAGCCAATGACGAACGGCAGTGTTACCGCGCACTTTGCAACCGGTGAAAAATGGATTAGTGTATGATAAAACCAGATTAACAAACCAAAACAAAAACAAAAGAAAATACGTAGTACCAAAAATCACTTCAAACAAGCGTGCAAAGTTTAGCTGGTAATTATTGCACCAAAGGATAGCATCAGACATTGGAGGATCTTCATGAAATCAATGACGTACATCGTACATCAGAATGAAACGGTCCAAAGACAATTTCGAGCAGATCAAAATTTCTTCATTAGCCAAATTAGAGCACTGAATTATATCGAAAACTGTTTTTTTCCGAATAACATTGGTTGATTCTATCAATGATAGCTCTAGACTATTCGCCTCGAAAAGACATTCGTGTGGGGTTGGTAATTGAAAATGTAAACAAATAGAAACCGAAACCAAATTTTTACATTCCATCTTTATGAAACATTTATAGACCAAGATACGCATGATCAACACAATATCGGCATAGGACAGTGAACATTTAGCAAACATTGACCATACACGAGGACAGTCATTATTGAAGTAAACGAAGAACAAAGGAGCAGATGTAGGTGATAGAAACAAGAAATAACAGAATACGTTAATACGCCAACAAGAAACAATACACTAATGTCAAACAGACAGGACAACAGCCATACAGCACTTGACTGATAGGAAAAGGAGTCCAAAGATTCAGCTCGGAAAAGAGAACGAAAAACAAAAGATGAATAAAATCAAGATTAAATAAAGGGTACACTAGCGCCAAATTCAAACGAATCGGTGTAACGAAACAAAAAGAGAGAAAAACATAACAAATTATTGATAGAAAATGCAGTGAATTCTGAAATTTTCATTCGAAACAGCTTAAGTGTTTGAGCCAAAAGAAAACAAAACATAAAAAAAAAGAAACAGAACAGATGGAAAGAGCTTTGGAACGCTTGAAAATGCTGCGCGAATATCAAAGGACCATGGGACACGAAGGGCGGATGAGCAAATGAGAAATGAATACAGAGTGATGTGCAATGCAAAATGGAACACAAACAGAAAAGTAATTGCTAAACGTGGATGGAAGTGGCACAATGGTAATGCGAACGATTATAATGATGTAGGTTCTGTAGAATCTCACCTTCTTCCCCGTTCATTCTTCAGTGTTCCCCCATATTTGGGTCTTGTTCCGATCAAGTCTATAATCTCTGGTATACAACTTGCAAATATCGCCTTTAGTTTTGTAGCAATTTTCGGGAAGTGTATTTTTTGTGAAGGTAGTAGTAGTGTTGGTTGATAATAAGTTCAGATATTTTTTTTCAGATTGTATTTGTCGTTGTGCAGTTTGGTTGAGGATAAGAGAGATAAGCAGTAAATTTTATCATTAGACAACGAACCCATTATTAGAAAGGATGTTAGAATAAGATGGAGTGTTTTTTCAGATAAATCGGGTGTTCATAATCGACAGTTTTGCAAACCGTGATTGGTAGATTGGTGTTCGATCGCAATTCATTCATTATGATCAGATGGTACGTTTCAGTTCCAAATAGGCGATGAATATGGTTCAAACCGATTGTTTGTTTTCGAGTTCCAGTATTGTACGGTACACCATTTGGAGACAGAATGTTTGTTTTTATTTCGTTCAATTTTTCAGCGTCGTCAGCGTACAGCGATACCCATATCCGAGGAGTTCGTAAATAATTAACGTTGTTCGTTTTATCGCAGTTCGACACAGAGCCACAAAGAACAAGAGGCAGACCGAGTTAATGGAAGGAAACAGAAAGAAAAACCATGTGTAGATCGATGCGGGCTGCTCGTTGATAGCTATGGTGAACTAAAAATCGAAACATAGAATGTTTTGATTTTGCGTCTTATCTTCAGCCTTACAAAGCGTAATGGCGCTGGTCAAAGGGCCCCAGTGACGCCTAATAGTAACGTCAAAGAATCAAACACGACACTCCTGGTTACAGAGAAATGCTACCCTACGCACCTTCTCCTTCAGTGTCTATCCTTTTTAATACGGACTTTCAGTATGCTTATTTTCTAATATAAGTGTGGCGAGTGAATGCGAACATGTTTGAAGAGTCACATATCAGTACGACCACAGGAGCTGCTTGCTGCGTGTGTCTTTCTTTGGGTTATGGGATCAGAGCACGTCATTCAACATACGCAAAGGTCGTTCAATATACAGACTTGTTGCTGAATACTTTTTTGTTTTACATCTTAATCTAAACCATCTCTCTGGTATTCGGTTCCAGTAAATCACAGCTCTGCGAAACACGCGTTCAGTACGGTACCTCTTCAACCTAAGAAAATCGCAGCACACAGCGCGAGTACGCACACCGCCGATGTTGGTAAGAAGTTGGACGAACAAATGAAACAAAGGAATAGAAAAGGAATAATTTCGTATCGATTGAAACAATCTACATAAAACAGAACAACTCACTCACACACTCCTCTAGTTTCGGGGAACGTGGGCTAGACGGATAGAAATGTGAGGTGGGTGCAAATATAGAACGGTATGGAACTAATGGGCATGGGACACGGAAAATGGAAAAGGATCGGTCGTCTTATGATCGATGTTTCCGGTCACGCTCTGTAGCTAGCTGGCCGGACGAAAGGATAGAGAACGAAAATTTTTAAAAAAAAGGATGCGACACATGACTCGGCTAAGAACAGAACAAAAAAACCAAACTAAGGCAAACACCTACGTTTCAAAGAACGTGAGAGAATCGTGAGAGTTAATTGTTTGCATACAAAGGAAAAAAAATAGAGCACCGAACATTAGACGGTCAATTATTCCGCAATGAGGCGGCTACTTATATGAACTCAACATTCTTTTCATATATTAGCTTATTATTCAGTCAATTAAGCCAAATTTTGATTCATCCCACAAACGCAGCTAACCCCAAATGCCGAATGTGCAACGTCCTTTCGTAACATTCGAATATCGATACATCTTCTGAGGCCCGATTAGGTTGCACTATTGCTTGGTAATGTGAGACTGTCTAAGCGTCACCTCGTCGGGATAACAAACAGGCTTCGATTTCTTGGGACTAAGATAGGCTTGCTTTTCGAGGAAAAAATAGGATTACGCGTGTTGCACCTACAGGTACCGTAGTAGGGAGTAATAACAAACAAAACCGCTTCTAAAACTTCTAACCTCGCCAACACACTACGATCAAACCAACGGTGGCCTGGTGACAGGCTAAACTCAAACTCAAAACCCAGTTCCAAACAAAACGCAAAACAATGGTTTCGAGCGTGGAGACACTTTCACCAGCATCAGCTCTAGCGAATGCTCACCGCCCATGGTTGAGTGGTGACACTCTTAAAAAACAGATCAAATAGAAATAAAGTGAAATAACAAAATCCGTTCGAAATGATTTGCTAGCGCTTAGAACAGGATCAAGTCCAGTCATGTGTGTGTGTGTGTGTTTGTTTCTGTGTGTGTAAATATATATTTGTATGCGAGTGTGTGGGTGTGTATGTGTATGTATAGATCTACACCTGATAGAGTGGAATCTCTAGCTTTTTTTATATATATATATATATATATCTCATGTCTAGCCCAGCACTCTATTGTTCTCATTCATCCTGAACAGGATATTCGTTTGCCTTTGTTTATCATTCCATTAGAAGCAGGTTTATATTTCGTATTTTGAGGTTTTGAATTACATTTACGTTCATATTATCAAATTAACATATCAATCAGGATTATTCGACTATCAATTTCTTTTAAAGAACTGTAACAACAATAAAAATTTTGCTCTAATATGCGTGGCTGCGGCATACAGGCTGTGCAAGCAAAAATCTGTATCTACAATAAATGAATGGTTTAAAATTGTACGTAAATAGATAATACTAGAAGAATTCAAGAAGAGGGAAGAGAAATGAATCCAGAAATGGAAAACAAACAGCTGTGAAGAAACGATAACACAAGAGCTAGGTTAAACGGAACGTCGGCCCTCGTTTGTACAGCATAAAGTATAGGCATTTTAAGTCAACATCCCAAAAACTGCAGAAACAAATGTTAAATGGACCGATGGCCGGTACTGGTGGGTGAGAAACTGTTCGCAGCATAAATAATACGCGGGGCAACCAAGAAAAAATCTCATCAATACGATAAGTAATTGCAGCGGACCAGTACTGATACCACTTTACGTGCAAGTCTTTTTTCAACATTTGTACATTTTGTGCAATTTTCTCGCGTAGGATGCACTGCGCGGTTTGCATTTTCACAAACGCACGGCTCACACTGGGCTGGGATACTAGTTCCCTGACTTCCTAAAAGCCCTGTACTGTCTGTTATTACAAACCGTAGTGATGATATATGGCAACAGAAACGGGGTAACAAATTTGGAACACGTTTGTAAAGGAAAGCAATGATGTGAACGCGAAGAGCATAGTGTAGATAAATGTCTAAAAAACGGCGTTTTGCCAAAGTTCGAATACGAAATTTGCTATGGTTTTATGTTCAAACTAAAGCCAAAATTTCAAATCATGGTAACCGAGCCGGATAAGCAAATAAATACAAACGGATACACGATTGCATTGTTTCTTTTTGTTTCGTATCGTTGGTAAAACAAAAAAAAAAAACCCCGAAAATAATTCGGAGGCACGATTTTTATGTTGGTGGTTGTTTCAGCTAAATCTAGTTGAGTTGAATTATTATATCGGAATGGCAAAATTAGAAATGCAGAAAAAATTGTGCAAAATCAGTATCTATAAAAGGCAGTTATAGGAACCCAAAAAAAAAGATATAATAATTATTGGCTAGGAAGTAATAGATGTCAAAGGATGATGTAGAAAAACCGAAAACCAAGTGTTATTGAAAGTAAGTCTCTCGCTCTACAGTATTGATAAATACAGATCAGAAAGGAAATAGCTAGGGAAACCCAAAAAGAATAAAAGCCGATTGTTGGCATGGATCGTGTTCTACCGAGTTTTGTAAACAATTCCATAAGAGCTGCACGTGTAATTTCATTAGTGTACGTTTATTGCATACCGCGTCGCCTACCCGTTATGGGAGCTCCTGATCTTAGCAAGAAAATTTTGTGCAAATTTTTGGAAGTAAAAAAATATCTCTCTTGTTCCATCTTTCAGGGTTGGCTTTAATACTTTAATTGTTTCCACGCAAACAGTGTCAGTCAAGGTGCAAAAGTTGTAGTACAAACAAGGACGTAGTTTACAGTTTTCGAATTGCATTGTGTGAGACGCTCCTTGAAATTTCTATATAATATATCACCAATAAGAAATTAAAGTTGCATTTTGCATAATTGCTCGTTGCTTATGGATGAAGATTTAACTACGAATGAATTAGTGCGATAATTTTTCTGTCAAAAAGAATCCTTGAAAGCTCAACACATGACGAATTTCACACACACACACACACATACACAAAAGTGTGCTCTGTTGTGTTACGTTAACTGAAGGTGCGTGTTGTTTGCATTGAAAAATGAATTGTTTTAGAATTCCGCTTGACACACATGTGGAGAGCCACATTGGTTTTAACTTCAAAACTAATATGCTTTAGAATTTATCCTCATAAAGCAGCCAGGAGAAGGATTTCCGACAATTGAAGGAAAATTAACTTAAGGTAAGAATAAATATAAATTAGTATAAATTGAAAAAAAAGCCAAATGCGTTTGAAAGTAATTAAACAAAACAAGATGGATAGACGAAATAAAGCAAAGAAGCCTAGACCCAAATGTTAACAGAAACAAATGGATTTCGAAAGAAACTGTAAATTTTACTAGCCGATACTCAACACACACATTTGCGGTTTCACAAATGCTGTGCATTGTTCGATATATTATCATTTGTTATGAAAGCCACGCGGATGTAATTCACATAACCGTATGTACGGCGGTTGTGAATAAGCATCATAAATATCGTGTTAGATGTGGATAAAAACAAAACAATCAAACACAATTCTCTAAAGCCAATTCGTCGCTCGGAATGAGAAAACCCAGCAATTTATCGATAAATAGACTAGGATCAATTTGAGGTAGAGTAAATAAATAAATACGAAACCAGCATGCAAAACAAAATGGACAATGTTACAAATAGCAAAACAATCCTAATAGTGAATGCTCTTTATGAGAAAACTCAACATATAGTCCTAAGAGAAGTCCAACTAAAACGCTGCATATTATTTGGATCCAGCTAAAGCTCATCATTGTATTGCTTTCACAGTTGACAATGCACTGTTCAGATGTATGTGTATTGTTTGTTTATAGGACGCATCATATATTATTTCAATGCTGTTGCAACAATTGATCGTATCCTAGACACAACCGACAGAAGAAGTAAAGGAATTTTGGGACAAGAATTTTTGGCCGCCTGGGAAAAATCATTCGTTCGTTCACGCTAATGCATCATTATACGGGTGCCATATCTGTTACAGCTTTGGCTAGCAAAATAAAACGAATGCAAATGTGCAAATATGGTTTGTGAGTGAGAGCGGAGATTGACAAGTAGCATCAAATGAAGAAGTCGCAAAATGAGCCGAAATACATGCCACCAAGAAACCAATGCCTTTTGTTGTATGGTTGATCAAATTTGGTCAATCGAGACAATTGAAGAAATGAAATCATGAATAGCCCTGGATTGTTATTGGTTTTCTTCATTGCTATTTCAAAGAGTCGTATCTGTGCACTCTTCATTTCATTACATTTGTTGGAAAGTTATCGTTCGCCTATCTTGCAGATGTTTTTCTTTTTGTTTAATTTTCCATAAGGGGTTGGAACGTTAATTTAAGGTAATGAAAACACAGCTGAATTTGCCTTAGAAGGATAGGATCAATTGTCGTAGGTTAAAATGTTAAAATGATGTGAAAGTATGCCATTTACAGCACAATCTACCTAAATAATGGAGACTCTGCCATGGATAAATCATGACGGTAGCAATACGGTGTTGCCGTTTTTCTCGATTGAAAAAATCAATATTGTAGTAATGTATTAAAGTATAACATTGCTGTGGTATAGAAATATTCCTTAAACTGTATCCTTAGTATCCTTTTTAATCATTACTGTTACTAAAAAAAACATGAAGAGATTAAACAGACTCCATTATGTAGGTTTGACCATACTTATCCATATTTCTTTTATGTTATGGAGATGAAGGATCGGGAAAGAAACTTGTGTTGCTTGCTATGAAGTGTGGTGACGGAAAAAGAAAACATCAATTTTTCAATTCCGTTTTCCATTCCGTCTGCATTGACATATCATAATATCATTACAGTACGGCAAAAAGCCGTAATACTCAATTTTCAATCAATATCATAAGCGTACCAAGGCAAGCAACACATATTTCTAATGTGTAATGAACAATGTTAACGTATGTTCAACTAGAGAAACTGATAAATTATGATAAAGGAGCAAAAAAGGAGTGTGATTGTGAGTGTTTTTAATTCATTTATAAAAGAGAACGCGAAGGTAGATTTGCTTTATCTAACCATTGGATAACTTTCGAGTACAGGAAGATATTATCATAGATTCGTAATAGAAAAAAGAAACAAACTAATTGTAACCCATACTGGAAAGTCATTTATGTTTAATCAAATCAAAGTTGAAATTAGAATCGGAAAACCAAATCATAATCAAACACTATATCAATCGTGTAAAAACGGAACAAACCATAAAAAAACTAATAAAAACCAAAAAAAAAGGTAACCAACAAGGAAAACTTTAAACAGAGTAAACATAGGTTAACTCGGTACGGCCGTGTACCTTCTTCTAACATCCTTAGTGTATTTGCCGCCGTACTTATTCCGCTGTGCTGCTAACTCTGTGATCTCCGGAATCCAACTAGCGAACACCGCCTATACAGGAGTATAAGGAATAGTATCACGCACACAGGAACATATTAATCAGAACGTAATCATTTTGTTTGCAGCGCTCATAGCACGACTTAGTACCGTCCACTTGCTTATAGTATTTGCGTTTTGCAGCGTACCATAGTGCTGCAAACGCTTAAAGTCGCATCGACTGGAACCCCGTTTCAGTATTGAAATATATAGCTATAACAATTTTATATGTTCGATACAGTGTCATACTTCAAGCTTTAAACAACGTAGTGTTTCAATCATTTGTGCAGACCGTACATAAGCCAACCTGTATGAGCTACGACAGAACATTGCGCATCTCTCTTCACGCACCAGTCTCATCGATGATTCACCTCACTTGTAAGCATCAGCTCTTGATTGTTTGTTTACTTTGGGTTTGAACAAGTTTACAATTGATTGTCTTTAACCAGTCTTTGCCATCCTTTTGTCACGTCGTCCACTCGTTGCACGATAAGACACTAATCTACTAATTATGTTTACCTGGCCGACTAGGAAGTAAAACAAAAAGAAACAAATTCGTTCGTTCGAAAGTGATTGTTTCAAACAGTTAAAGAAAAATACGCTGAACATTTCAAATATATCAATTCAACATATATATCAACAATTCCAAAATATCACTATTATCACGGCTAGGAATGTCATACGCAATAGACACTCAAAACGTACGTTTCTATTGTTTCGCATCGCTAGTATCAGCGCGTTCGCGTAGAAAAGACAATGACATGTTCATGTTTTGCCTTGCAAGCTCTAGAAAATGTATCAAAAAGGAACATTCAAAACAAAATGTCGGTGAATAGCAAGAGTCGCTGAGACTGCTTGTCGTCTAACAGTATGTTACAAGAAAAAAAAACTTAAAGTAACAAATTTGAGCGTGAAACTGGATGCAGTACTAAACGAATAAACGAATTAACAGAATAGTGTCAATCGATGCAACATGATTAAAGACTAAAAAAGTGTAACAATTATAACATCAATAGTTTGGTTTCAGTTATCTACGCGATGAACAATAGTCAAAATTTGGGTAATGGCATAAAGAAAAGTAAACGTGAATCCAAAACAAATCAAACGTATTATCTAGAATCGTACTACTGAAGCTTTATCTAAGAATTGTAAACATTTCTCTTGTATGTGTAATTATGGCTATTTTTCGCATTTCTATCGTACTATAATGTATTGAACCAAAAAAAAATGCAGCATTTGAAATAATCGATTAGAAGACACTATCGCATCGATGCCCGCACACTCGTTTTCAATAATACGCCTTTACAACATCTTTAGGTGTTTAGATGAATTTTACTTCTTGGGTGACAATAAATAAATTAATCTTGTACTGCACGCATTAACATGGGGACAATTTAATTGCGTTTCTGGTGAATTCTCAAGTGAAGTTGGTTGGAATTCTTATTGGGATTTCAAAACTATAGATTCGTATTAAACCATCAGTAAAACAACTTTGTTGTTCACTTCGTTTTTATAGTGAAAGATAATGCTACAACAAATCGACTATTTCAGGGTGCTCGAAGGATACTCGCTTGCAAAATATATAATCGATTTCAAAGTATATTTTAGGTATTGATAGATAACATCGTACATAGGGGGTAGAGAACAGATTACAACCCATGTATAACCAGTGATGAGTTGCTTATTTTCCTAGTAACCGTCGTGTGACTTGCTTTAAGTAAATCATTTTTTAGTGCTTATTACTTAACAGCTACGATTATGCTTTGATATTGAGCATGATATATGTATAAATGCACTTGTACTCTCGGTAGTTAATAATGCATGAATCCAGGAAACCTTATCTGCGTTACGCACCGTTTTTCTGTCTGTTCTTCAAACCGTCAACCATACCATAAACGAACATCATTCTGGGTTGTGATTATACTATGCACGAGATGCGACATACTTTGGCATTTGCAAACATTTTCCACACTAACGTACAGTTCACTCGCAGTCAAGTTTCGGGGTTAGTATTATTTAAGCACACAGCTTGTTTGAACCGTACAGTAAAGTGTACGCCAAAATCAACCGACCAGCAGTTAAAAGGAAACGATGCTTTACAACAGGCACAACAGATTAGGAAAGTTAGTTTGAAGTTTTAGTAAAGTATAAATAGATGCTGATAAGATGGAGAAGTAATTCAATAGGTCAAAGGTAGCAAAGGCTTAAGGCAACATAAACGCCAGCAAACACCGCGGTGTCCTGCTGGTTTGCAACATTTAGGGGGTAGTGTTACCGGAACAATCACATGGCACACATAACCGTACTATTCATTCCGAACAGAGTCTCAGCAAATGGACAACTTCACGACGGATGAGAAACAACGCAATATAAAGAAAGTATGGAAAAATATTAATTGAAAACTCAGAGAAACGAGTAGGAAGAGCAAAAACAGAATGCGTAAATCAGAATAAGGAGTTCTTCGCAAATGACTGTATGGAACGCAGCGGATAGGGAGTGAGAGATGGGCGGAACAGAGCGAGTAACTCAATCAGGACCGATAGTGGGACAACATAACATTGAATAAAGTCATAGCACAATTAACGTAATCGAAAAAAATTTGCTATACAGGCATTCGCTTCAACTACCTTTTTCCTTGCTCGCGCTTTAGTTCGCCGCCGTACTTAGAACCGCTACCAACAAGTTCAATAATTTCAGGAATACTGCTGGCAAACATTGCCTAAAAGAGTCAATTGAACTTCAATGATTGTCTGTAGGATTTGAAAATGAGTTAAATGAAACTAAACAGTAGCATGAGTAAAAGTGTTATGATTTAACTGTTTGGACGCGCTTATGCTTATCACACCGAGGCGTAAGCGAGGCACTAACGAATGCACTGCGAATCAGCACGCCGTATGCAATAGGCAGCAGAAAATAGGTAATGAACGCAACAACATAAAATGCCAGACGACGCAAGCTATATTCCTGCAACGGCAATCAAACGAGTATTCCGCTATATTCCGCTGTTCCTAAAATAAGACTACAAATAAACCACACGTTTTCCGGTTTCTGTTGTAGCTCAATTTAACGCTGTACATAATCACCTATGGAACATTAAAATTATACGTACAATAGTATGGTAAGACATGGTCTAAGTTTTGCCGACAATGAGTAAGCTAACTGTTAGCAATTAGGAACCCGAAACCAAATAAACGCAAAGGAAATGATGTTTTTTCTCTATATCAACCAGGAAAGATGAATTGAAAATAAATCAAATCATACTTAAAGGCTAGTAAATTGATGATCTCTACATATGTTATGCGGCAGCCAGCATAAACGCCTCACATGCAAACATAATACTGAATCGAGTCAACTCTATCACGCCCGCGATCACGACGTCACGTGTTTCGATTTTGTATATGCAAAGTCGTCACCTAGTGAGTGATGGTAGAATTTCAAGCGATAGTGCGCTCTATAGCATGCAAGGTGAATTAATAACATGGTCAAATGATTGTGTTTTAAGTTTCCTTGTCATTGGTTTCGTTACCTGGAATAACCAAAAACAACACTGCTGGTCACGCCGTTCGACCAACTTAAGAATACCACAAAAGATTGAGGAAAATAAAATGCTTCTGGTGAAAATTCAGGTGCCTAATGTGTAATCCAGACCGTGAAAATCAAGCAATACAAAAGAAAAAAAAATAACTCTTCTGACGTATTATTATGAAATAAAACAAAACACAAATGCACTTTCGAATGTCAACAAAACATACTTCACAAAACAAAATTGCAACACAATCATAATTGTACTACTTCCAAGCGAACACCGGCTGAGCATTCGTTGTACAATTAGAATAATCATACCGAATCTGTTCAAATGCTCGCGTAAGGTGTTGGAAAAGCGCGCCAAAAAAAATAAAACTATCTGCTCGGCAGCAAGCGATATTAGATCATTACATGGATGCGAAGCCTGCATGAAAAGTAAGCTGGCATTGAATGGTCATATCTGTCATTGGCGAGGAGAATTCTGGAGAATAAGCGATCATGTATAACCAATATGACATCGGCACTATCGTCTTGCACCCGGTAGCATAACGCAGATGGTCGTAGAGGTTTTGTTCACAAACACGCTTACACAGCTTCGTATACAGGATACTATCGGACGCCGAAAGCAACTGAACATCTCTGATTTGAAGCCGACAAAACGTCTCATAGAGTAGGAACGTATTACGTCATGTTTGCATCTTTTGCGGTCCTTAGTACGGTCTTGAGAAACATTTTCTACCTTAATGACCCTTTATTCTTATGCAAAACTGTGTTCGAAAACATTACATTTAGTGTGTTTGGTTAGCAGATCGTAGAAAGAACCGAACCGTACTAGAAAACGTTGCTGCCTGGCCATCCATAAAGCGTAACATCAATGCAAATACCTAGTAAAATCTACCCATTCCCGCCGAAAAACCCGCGCATGTGCGTTTCTCGCGTCCAGGTTATGTTTTTTTTACGTTCCGCCCAATAGGTTCCCGGTGAGCAAATAAATACGTTTACTTTCATGTCGGATTTTACTTTACTGTGTTCAACACCGAGCTCCCGTTTATTATCTAACGCACATGGCGACACCAAAATAAACAAAATCGCAACGTACTAAATAAAGTAAGAATACTGAACTCATTTAATGATCGTACGTTGAACTTTG
>NC_069140.1:57238057-57307407 GCF_943734755.1 Anopheles moucheti
AATAAATGCAAACACAGGTTTCAGGAAATTATTTCCGTCATATATAGCCGATTTGCCATAGCTGACGACACCTGTTGCCTAATCGTGCTTGACGGACATTTCCGAAATGGTAAATGCACAGGACGCCACTAGTCACCACATCAACATATGCGAATTGAAACCCTTCACTTCCCCTACCATTCTATCTACAGCTTTTAGGAATTTTGTGAACGAAAACTGCACAAGTTCCATTTAAACACAATTTAATGGCTCGACCAACAAACACTACAAAGCAAACGATCTAAACGGTACCGTATAATTGGGAATGACCTCGTAGGACCCGCCAATGTAGGTGCGCCAGTTGCCATTTTCATACGAACCGTCTGGGCGGGAACCCTGAGCAAATCATGCCCAGGATCAATGTGTTTTTCCGTGTGCCTCGGTGAAGTGGCACCTGAACGGAAAATAACAACCTTTACAACCCGACAGAGCAAAAAATGGTAAATTATCGAGTACAAAGCAAAAGCAACGGTGTACCGTAGGCTTAAAAATAGACAGCATTTACGGAGGAGGCTTTAGATGTTGCTAGTCGTATAAAGTTGGCAGGCACAGTCAAACCCCCGGGCGAAGAAAGAAGAGCGTCCAATCGTGACCTAAATGGAACATGCGCTCGCCCACTGCTTTTCCTGCTGATGGGTTATGCTTTCAAATGTGTAGTATTGTTGTCGTTGCTCATTGCTGAGCGTTATAACGCAATAGTGTTAGAATACACCACCTCCACTACTGCAAAAGCTGATGTGGAACGAGCACTGGTTTGTGTAAATGCTTTGCGATATTAGGTTAGCACGGAGCAGAAATTCGGTACAAAATAATGAAAAAGACATTCAAGCAACTAATAACTATAAAACGATCTACCACATGTTGAGATAGTTTTCTAACTCTATACTTTCTCCTTTATATTTCTTTCATAAACAAGTTTAATACCTTATCTCCTGTACAGCCAATGTCGGTAGTTGTCGCGACAAACATTAAACCTCAATTTTAAAAATAGCTCCTGAAATTAAAATACTAGACGGCGCTTCGCATAATGTCGTACACCCTGCGGCTTTCAAAAGGTCACGACTCATATGTTAAAAATGGTTCTTGTAAGTTTAAGCAAATCGTTCCTACTACTGCAAGGCCAGGATAAGGTTATGTAAAGCACTGTTCGCTTGTAACATGCCCTGTCAATGAACTGTTCTGAAGGAAGACCCGCCTCAATACAGGAATATTGACCGGTTCACCTGGCACTGGCTCGATAAAAAATACATTTTCCTCCCCTTCTGCTAGCTACCTTCCTTTCGCTCGAAGACCGCAATTAGATGTTCAATAAATCAATCCCATGCTTAATTAGATTTCTCTCGCTTTCCCCCTCTACATCGTTGCGTTCCTTTGCAAAAGGTACACGGTACATTCGCCAATCCAATTCTATCAAGTGTTTGGATAGAATTGCATTCACTCTTCAATTATGATTTATGATTTAAAATTTGTACACACGGGTATGCTAGAAATGATCAAATCAATGTTCTAGAACTTATTCATGCACGATGGTGCCATAGTCTAAATTAAGATATACTTTGCGTCACCATATTAAAATTACCTGGTTGAAACCGAACAACACAACACAGGGGCGCTCTATTGCAATATGTTATGTCAAGGTTTACAATAAGCATATAACGTTAAAACATATGCAACGAGTAACATGACACTAACAAAATACGTCTATTTTATAAACTAATTCAATATTGGAGACAGCAAATTTTATTTTCGTTGTTTTTGTCAGTGTAGTTAAAGGTTTGTTCAAAGGATCTTTCTTGAGAATGGTTTTATGACGAACTTTTCATATCAATTAGCATTAAGCATGTATTATGGTCGCAAAAACATCACATAACGAGACAACAGGGCATATCTGGTGGCAATACTTTGATTACTTTTGTTTGTTTGTAAACGTTTGTTATTTAAAGTGATATGACGAACAGCTATAATATTTTAACACCATTTTGATACACATCAGTAAGTGTTAAAGTAGTAAGTGATACACCATAAATTCTCATTTGCTGATCTCAATCTATAGCACCATTTTTATGCATAGTAAGTCCCCGTACAATATACGGTTGAAATTTGAAGTTTAGTCGATTCGACTAAACGATTCTGTGTGATCTTGAATGAATAACCGAGCATGCCCGAGATAAGGCAACGGACAAGGAGGAAAAGCGTTGTGAAAATTGTATCCTCTTCAGGCCATGTGCGGCTGACAATACGGCGAAATGCCGTCGTTATAAATTTAACAATTAAAATAATATGTTGCATGACTCCATAAAGCCTGTTTGGTCGTATATCATTACAATAATGGTAATGTTTGTGTTTGTTGCATATAAAACGGAAACCTGCTTACCAAGATTCGTCCCGTAGTCGTCTGTCCCGAGATCAGCTCTCCGGCCCAATCCTTTGCTTCGGTCATAAAGGTCCCCTCGAAGTCCTGCTTGCCTTGGCGGGACGCTTTCTGTTCCTTCTGCTTCGGATCGTTCGGAGCCAGCTCGGGCTCCTTCCGACAGCACAGGAAGGCGAAGGCGCGCCATAGTAGCACGGCCAGCAGGCCGGCCAGGAAAGTGAAAATGCTGGACAGGAGAAAGCACCACCATTTTCGTACTCGGAGACAATCATCAAGATCGGTCGGTGGTAGCTCCGTGGTCAGTACTGATTGCTCCTCGTCACAGCCCGACATCCCCTCGATCCCGCTGATAAGCCTGATGGGGGATCGAGAACGCACACCGCTGCACACTAGTTGTCAACTTTCTAGCTGTAGTCATTGGACATGACGTCGTGCCTCACGGAGCAGACGAGGCGATCGGACGAACGATCGGAGCGAAAGCAATCAAGTGACGCCAGTTGAACGGTTGCCACTTAACGACCGGCCCTACACGCAGCCCACACAGCCACAAGCGAACGCAAACACTGGCAGTAGCTCACGGTGAAGTTGAATGCTCCGAGGCGCGTACACACCTTCACAATGCGTAACAAGTAATACTTCCCAGCGGGAGACGGTTGAAACTAGGAATCAATTTTTCCGAATGAGTACACACTTCCTTGCTCACTTTTTTCACACTTTCCTTCTCCTGCTACTTCCGGCCGACGCTTTCACACCAACACACGCGCGTACCCTGCACGGGCATGGGGCCACAACACCAAGACTTTTTTTTTATTCTGCTACACTGCTTCCGGTCTTTGCCTGTTTTTTTTTTTCTATTAGAATTAGGTCACGGCGTGAGCGAGCGAAGCAAATGAACGGAATGTAGCACCACAAGCGGGTCGCCTACTAGAGATAGCGCAGGATAGTTGCACACACTTGCTCAGGCGATTGTGTGAGAGCTAAGAGAAGATGAAATGGATATAGTGTACTGTAGGGCGAAAGATAGTAGGCATGGGCCACATTGCACACTGTGTTGGAATCTTACAAAATCTCACTCATTTTTCTTATTTGTTTGCTTTTTTTCGGTATTCGAATACACGCACACACGGCTACTGCGACGATGCCAAGGAAAAATGAGATGGTGCTTTCCTAGCCCTCGAATGTTCGTTTACGGTTCGTTTTTTTCCGTTCCAAGATGCAATTATCGTGTGTTTTCTTCTTGTTTTCCGCACAATACTTGATGAAAAACTGCGTCCTCGAATTTTGTTACCACTCAACAACCACTGCCACCCGCCTTCAATGAAGTATGTTTTCACTGTTCCACTCTCACTAGCACTGACGTTTGTGTTTCATATCTATTGAAGAAAAAATATTATTTTATCTATATGCAGCTGTATGGTGCTGTAGTGATCAATGTTTTATTTTGTAACCATACTATCTTAGAATCGCTTTGAATATGGAGCTAAGAAACCACACAAAAATTAAACCACGGTTGCAACATAATCAACAAGGACTACTGCGATCGATGTTCATTTCCTTCCACACACATACATACACATACGAGCACAGAATTTTCATTCGCGATTCATTCGTTGCTTCCCTTGTCCAACGTAGGCACTAGCAACATCAGTTATTTCGTGCGATACTCATAAAACAAAACACTCAAATGTCTGAAATACGGGTTATATAATAAAACCAAAAAAAAACGGAAACTCTCCGAGCCCAACGTTACGACAGGATGGCACAGAAAAATTAAAAGTAAGGAGCACTTCCGCTACACCAGATAGCGACAACTAATGGGGTTCAAGCAACGCGGGGCACATAGTAAAAGTGGAGAGAGCAATCAGAAAATTATGAGCAGTAGAACGCAACCTTTATGAGGTGAGTACGAACGAAAGCACGCAGGAAGCAGAGTATGCGAGCTATGCGGAGAGCGGCAAGAAGAGAAAGAGTGAGCATGAGTTGGTGAGAACTGTTCAAAATTTCACTCCGCGCCATCTTTTGTGTGGGGAGAGCTGCGTACACTTTGCTGTACTATCCCGGGCCTGTAATTTAGGACAGAAGAAAGAAAGCTGACGCGTTTCATTGCAATTTCGGGTTACCCATCAACGGGCATCAAGCTGGGCGGCAGGCACAGTTCTCGCGCGAAAGATTATTTGCGCCCCACCCGCGGAGGACTTAATTAAAGCAAAACAACAAGAAAACAGCTCGCCTGCTTAACAGCTTACCACTATTGTGAACCTTTTGGGTCCTTCGGCTAGGTCCGGTTTTACATTGTACCTGCGGTCACGCATCGCAATAGTCATATTCTCAAGCTCGCTCTCGCGTGCTCTTATTACATCCAATTACATCAGCAATATGTAACATTGGAGCGGAAAAAATACTTGCTTTTTACAGGCAAGTATTTGCAAAACTTGTTCACAGATTATTGCTTTACAAACGAACCAGCGCTAATTCGTTTCCATTTGTTGTCTTGTCTCAGTCAGCTTTTCTCCACTGCTTACACAATAGCTTTAGCACCATTTCGCAAGCTGTCAGATGGTCTTTCCTTCACATTTCCTCTCTGGAAGCATATGCTCTTTGAAGCAAACTTTCGGTGCTCTCACTGCCTTTTGTCCATTGCTATCCGTTTCCTCCATTGTGAAGAAACAGCACTAGGAAACTGCTGAAGAGTGTTAGTTAGGTCCTAAGAGCGTAGTGACTCATCGGAACCTTTGCAGGGTTTGTCCTTCTACTCACTTTAGCTTTAACGTTTTAAGTTATCTTTGAACGAAATAATGAACTACACTCCATACGCAAGACAACAGGCAATGGTAATAACAATTCGTATCGTGCAGTGAGCTTCCGTTAATGATCTTTCGCCATATTACAGACCGCCTGCCGCCGCTAGCACCAATGGATTGAGTCTATGCTTGTACCATTTTGAACCAATGTGAGTCACCCTTTCGTCCACTTCTATCGTTTACCACTTTGCTGCTGTGCAATAACTAGCAGCTTCAAAGGCAGCTGGTGCCCCCAGCAGGCCAAGATGATTTAGAAAATGTCCAATATGTCCATCCTTATCACTTTCACACTGCTGGTCTCTCTTTCGTGCATTTTTCCTTTGGTGGAGCGGCAAGGAGCACAGCATATCACATCTACATCGAAAAAACATCACGCACAAAACACCTCCGAAGCAGGAAACCCCAAGCACGGAAGAACTGATGAAATGAGCACGATTTTACCGCACACTCCCACGCTAGACACGTTTTTCTATTGTCGGACTCTCTGGGTATCATTATTTAGATGACTCTTCCAAAAAAAAAAAACCACCCCGCTCGATATCTTCGCAGTCGGCACATTCACATCGTCTTCTACGACCTGGCGCCTCCACCAAAACTCGACCTGTGGTGCTTTCGCAGTGGAGAACGCAATGCACGGATGCTCACACATCGCTAACCACCAACATAATTTCTCCCATATCCGCCGCTCTCACTGATCTAGCTGATGGGCAATGGAAAAAGAACAGAAAAACAAACATGACTCTCGCTGTTGGGTGATGTTGATCCCCCGGTCGATGCTCAATATTTCATGCTTGTTTCATAAATATTTGCTCCCGGTTCTCACGATTCTTTCATCACGTCGCGAGCACGTTTGCTCCCGCTTTGCTCACTGTATCTCACGCTCCCGTCCTTTTTATAGATCGTTTCTCATTTGCCCGCTTGCTTTCCCTGCTCTAAGTCGCCCTTCCAAATACCTTCATATCGCTGCACCGTTTACCCGCAATCCCTCTCGCTCATTCTTTTCGCTAGGAACAAAAGGAAGAAGGGGTTTTGGGAGGTGAAGTTGATCCTTTTTTTTCGGAAGATGAAAAAAAGCATGGCCTGTGGCTCGATTTTTTCCTAGGGTGACCCGTAACATTTTTTTCGCACCAGTCACAAAAAAAATCGTTGAAGCGCTGGTGTGAAAAAGCTTATCATGGAACATCCTAGTTAGACAAAGCACATACACACACACACACACACACACCTACACACACTCACACACGTATACATGTAGGTATAGAGTTTTTTCATCTTCTAATTGCTAGTTGAAATTGTTAATTGCTTCTTTACACCACTGTCACAAATATGCGAACGCAATGCCTCATAACGCTCCAGCACTGATGGAAAAACTCTAAAACATGGGAAATTTTCCTTCCAGCTAGCAGTAATAAATGGTGCCACGAGAAAGAGGAGGGGTCAAATGTTCGATCGAATCGATAGCGCACAAATTTCCATTTTTCAGGCTAAAAATTCGATTGCCCGCTGGCAAAAATTATCACAAAACGTCGGCATCGTGGCAGGGCACAACTTTTCACTTCGAAACGATGAGAAAACTGGATACAAATCGGGAAAATCATAGATTGAAAATTCCTTCACATCCACGTACACACAGAGACACACCAGTACAGCAGTACACAGCCCTTCTATTGCTGCTCCATTTTTTCTGCAGTACACCACCCCGAATGGCAGTCGGTTGGCCGAGCGAATCGTTACCTTCACGGGCGAGATCTAGCACAGTTCTGATGGAAAATTTGTTCTCTCGCACGTATGGATCCCTCGCTCGATCGAACAGAGCGCTTGGCGCGGCATGGGTTTTGGCAAAAAAAGTGTGTGAAAATGAGAATGCGTCCGCACTACGGATACACTACGGCTGCGCCAGCTCAGGGTTGGCTGGCATCCCGTAGCACCGTGAACTAAATTCAAAATATCTTTCAATCTAATCCTTTTACGTTAAATCGTACGATGCGCGCTTGCGAGAAATCGAATGTAATAGAAGTTTTGGCATAAAATAGACTAGAATAATAGATTTTTCGTAATAAGTTATGTTACGTAGGCACTATTTACAAAATAACATTATCAAGAAATGTAGAAAGAAAGAATATTATATGTTATGAAATGAAATCAAACTCTGTACAAGTTCTTCCTTTGATTCGCTATCAAGACTGAGATCTAAGATCAAGAAAGCCAATACGTTTCTCATACGAACACCAATACCGTTGACTGAGCTCGAATTGAGCAAAAAGGCACTGACGATAGATTTCATATACATGAACATACAGTGATATTATAAAGGCACTAGTGCAATTGAATCTTGCGAGGGCGCCCAGGTATTTTACTACTCATTCTAACTGTACTTGAAAGGATCCATCAAGGGCTCCGGAAAGGGAAGCTGAGATTTTATATTTTTCCGTTTTGTTGCTCACCGTTCTGTATATAATCCAAAAGATGGCGCTGTAGGCGTTGAGGAGATTTGATCAAATAAACATTTTTAAAGAGAAATACATTAATGGGGAATTATTTCTATTTTATGTGCAGTTAAAACAAAGAAATTTCACGCGATAGCATAAATTTCCCTAATCCTCGTGCCGACGTGATCCGGTAGTTTATTCTTTACTCGATCTCTGTTTTTGTTCGAGTATATTTCTTACCAAGCGTTCTAACAGAGACAAAATTAATCAATCGAGGTTGCTGCTTTGCACGATGGCGCATTCAATTCTAGAACATGGCACGTTTATATCGGAAAAAGAATAAAATTTACTTGTCTATCACTATAGCTTCGAGGAAAATCTACTTCATTCTGACACTGTCATCCTTATTGCCGGCGTACAGCGTCCGATTGCTGTACATCGAACCGCATGCCGCTACCCCGTCGACAAGTCCACACAATCCAATGTTATATACCTTAGCAAATTGATTTATTCTTGTTACACATTAGACAGTAGCTTCCTTATTACATACCAAAGAGCAGGTTTCTGCAAATTTATCATTTAGATTTGCGTACTCAGTTTGCCGTCTCGCAAGCGTCCACCCAATCGTTGTACACATCTACCGGTTCCGATAGGAAGTTTATCGACGTTTGATACTCCTCCAAACATACGCGACATAATATTTTAGCCGAATTTTTAGGCTTATCCATTTTTACCTCACAGGATTTTTCGTGGTTGCAGAATGGGCAGTTAAATTGCTGATCCAATGGTTCAATGTTCTTGCGCTTCGGTGGTGGCTTCCTTTTCGATTTTCGGCGCCCCATTGTTCGTCGATCTGCGAAAGAGCAAAACACACGGTTGACATAAAAATAACTTGTGCCAGGCTGAAGGGAGATTGTAAGTAATGATATTCCCCTTTTTGCACTCACATTTTTCTCGCGAAAGTCCGGCAAACTTTGTTTACACTTGCGATTAGCCCGGGAGAACGCCAGATTGTTGTTGCGTTTGTTGTTTGCTGTTTTGATTGTCAAATGCCGACGCTGAATCTGTGTATACGCGTAGATTGTGCGCTTCACTCATTCGATCAAACTGGACAATGTCAAGCCGCTTTTTATGCTGAACCTGAACAAAATCAGTAGATAATACCAGCAAATTACGAGAAAACACAGAAAGCAGAGCACAGTACACATGGAGGATTCAGCGGTAAAAATTAATTCCATTTCTTTTCTCTTGATTCGCTAATATTCTGGTTTTCGGGTAGCTTTTCTTTCTGGCTGGCAACAGTCAAATTTGACATTCCAATAGGAGCTTCAAAATTTCCAAGGCTTTTCCACTTCGAACCACTTTGCGTAATACGAATTCTAAACAATAACAAAACACAACACTTCTCCATGCTATCCGGGCTTCGCGGGAGATGGTGCGGCTTGATGTGCAAACCACAATTTCCAGTGATAACAATGGCAACAAACCAAACCCCTATTGAGAATGCTATCCGTACGGGACTGACCAAAGAACTATCGCCCGTGCATTTGGACGTCGTCAATGAATCCTACATGCATAACGTTCCGAAGGGTTCCGAAACACACTTTAAAGTTCTAGTGGTTTCCCAACATTTTGAGGGTCTTCCACTGATCAAGGTATAGTGAGAGAAAGAAGGAAGTATCGATGGCATGTATGGTCAGCAAATAATCTGTAAAACCTTTCTATATATTTCATTGTAGCGTCATCGCTTGGTGAATGAGATAGTGAAAAACCAGCTTGAAGGAGAGTTTGTTCATGCGCTATCGATAGTGGCCAAAACGCCTCTTCAGTGGGATGAAGCATACAAACTTGAACCTAGCCCTAATTGTAAAGGAGGATTTGGGAAATAAATCAACCAGCATTCGAACGTAAATCTACAGAAATCTCGCAAGGATACCAGACACACAGAACATTCGAAGACAATGTTACAAACTCGCTGTTTGTAGCATTTCAATCTTTATCTTTTCTTTTTTGCTCGTGCCAACATCTCTAGACGCTATACGTATCGAGTCGAAGCTTTCCATCGTTTTCCGTAAAATACATCATGTCCGCCATCGTTTGCTCGCATACCATTTCTTCCACGCGCTCGTGCATCTGTAATGAAGTTACTTTTAAAACAATTCACCTTCGAATGTTACATTTAATCTCGAATGTTACCGCTTGTGCGTTGAACTCCTTCAGCACCTCTGGATGTTTAAAGTTGGGTCCGAAATTAACATTAACAGTGACGTTCTTGTGCAACGATATTGCCGGGTAATATGCACCTTTGTAAATGTCGGCAAATGCTTCCCCCTGGCAAACACCGTTCTTGAAAAAGTGAATCCTGCTGCCTGGTTGAATTTTCAACGATTTTAACGTTTCATTCACACGGTCCTTGTCTTCGTAGTAGAGATGGCTTTTGAACTTCACTAGCGGTCGATCCTTGAACGTGTTCGATGCCTGATTGGCATGGTTCTCTGTGGGCAATGTTATAAGAAAGCCCAATGTGTCACCCTCGGTGTACCCTGCGCTGAAGTGTTTGCCGTGTGATTCGTGAAACTTGGTACCCTTGCGCGATCGCCACGAGTAGCCAAATTTATCGTAACCGAGCGGTGCCTGCAGATTGGCATACTCTTGGCCCCAACCCAAACGACACGCAGAACTATCGGGCATATCTTCCACAGTAGCTTCCCAGTACCAGCATCCTTTTGTGACATCTGTAAACGTAGAGTGCGAAAGTGATAAACAAATTAATATTGGCCCAACTGAACGCAATGAAATAGGCTACGTACAATGAGAAGCCCGAGCCATACAGTAGCCCTTCTCGCCCGTGATCGAAAGACGATCCTCGGACACCTTTAGTTGGGGTGCACGATCGTGCAACGCAATTAACACCGCGTTCGGTGACAGAACGCGATACAGCCATCCGGGAATCGGTTTACCAGCCCAGTCCGCACTTTCGTCAAACTCTTGCCGGAACGGTGCATGCGGATCCGGTTCGGCCAATATGTACCGATACCCATCCTTGTTGAATGGATGCTCCAGCGGGTATCCGTGGGCCGGCAGCTTCACCAGTGCACCAACATCCGCACCGAGCCGGCTTTTCTTTCCCAGCGCTCCGCTCTGTTCATTGTTGGGTAACTTTCGCTTTTGCTGTCGGCTCTTGGAGAAGTTTTGAGTAGCTAAAGACACAAAAACAAACGTTTGTAAACTTTTTCGGAAGCGATCACCTTCCACGAACAACACCAATTAGCATACTTTCTTCCATGCCTAGGCCACTTTAAGAGAGGTGATCGTATGAATGCGCTTAATGTTTCGAGATAGGGTTAAGCAACACTTTTCGATTGAGGCACGATAGTGAATGAAAACAATACCACAGAAATCGCTGTATCGTTACATGCTGCGAGATTAGTGTTAAACTTGTGCAACTTTCTTAAATGCTCTTATCTTCAACGTGGTTTTTACACTGCAAGCTAAAAGGCGTATCTGACATTCGTCTGTTGTTCTACCATCTCGCTCTATCTAACTGCTCAACTACTGTTTCATTTCCTCCTCAGCAATGTTTTAGAGCTGAGCTTTAATAGCAGCATAGATCAGGACTAATGAAACGAGTTAAGCAAAGTTTAACAAAGGATTGCTCTATATGCTCTAAATAATTTGTCTATTTTCTTCTGTAACAAAGAGGTTATTAAGGTCTTTTCCAGTTTGCACTAGATAGAAAAAATAACACACTTAAAATATAACTCAAAAACTAACAACGCCGGCCGGTTACTGGTGTCCAACTTTTCGTTCACTGCTCGAATATATCATTCACTTACCAAGTGTGGTTGCTTCGTCGTACGTCGGTTTAATCTGTGTAAGATCCGTATTGGCTAAACCATACATTTGGCCTTGTTCGTTGCTTTCCTCGTACGAGAACAATGTGTTGATGTCCTTTATGAGAGATCTCTGCACGGTAGCGTACCAGGACTGGGTCGACCTTCGGGCCATGGTAGTCATCGCTTCCCAGTAATGGTCCATGTACGGAATAATGTCCTTATCCTTGCTGAACATGAGCCGCACTTTACCTTCCTTGCTGGCCGTCTGTTGCAAATTCGCTAGCGCCGTAATGCACATTTGCGGTATGGAAGCTTGCACCTTGCGGAAACTTTCCAATCCCGTCATGGAGCAATTTTTGCACACGAACACATAGTTCATCATAAATGGAACCAGCCGGCCGAGTTGAAATCCGATGCACGATTCGTGAAACCATCGACTACAAGTAGCACACAGCAATTCCACTATGTTGAGATTTCTTTCCTTTCCGCTGCAAACCAAGAAACATCAAGTACTAGGTTAGTCAAACGCCTTTCCAATTTGCTATTTTGCCATAACATCAATCCAATCTTACCAGTAACAATTATATTTCTCGTCTCCTGTGGGAGATCTTTTCAGTTCGCTTTTCATTTCATTTGTGTCCATCGTTTCGCCACTGTCCAAAAACACTTCTGGGAACGATGGGAATTTAAGTACCTGAATCAGTATGGATTCGTCCTTTAGAACATTTACAGCACCTGTTTGTGTATTTCATTCATGAAATAGCACATTTAAAACAGTCTAAACTGTGCACCATGGAATACGGCTTGGTGTTTGCTTCACGCGTCCTGAAGCGACCATCCAAATAACAAAACTCGATCTCAATGACAGCTACATGTTTTCAAACGGCACGAGCGTCCTCTCGCGGAAAATAGCTGTACGAGTGGGGAATGAAGTATGTGCAGTTATTTAAAAATGTTTAGACGTACAAAGTGCAAATTTACTTACCTTTTTATTGTTTATCACCTCAGTGCTACGAACAGATCTAGAAGTGTTCGATTCGAGATCCCGACCCGACCCAACCCGACCCGACCCACCACTCTTGTTAACTGTTACGGGCTGTTAACAAATTGTATAACAATAAGCACTTTGTACAATCTCCCACGTAAACACTTCTCATTTCTGTATATTACTTACTAAACAAAACCATTTGATTCGCTTCGAAAGACCGCTCTGCGCAGTCGTTGCTTTTCAAATTTGGAGCTCCGAAATATTTTGCTATTTGGGAGCTACTTTTGAACATGACAGCTGATTAATTTTTGTAAACAAACATTATCATCTGTGCATTTCTACAGTTTTTGTTCAACGTACCGCAAAGCATTATCAAAATTGGCAACAGATAATAGCACTTTCTACCAAAACAATGCTGACGTAGACACGAAAGAATCAGTTTCCACAGTCATTTAAACACAGTACCATGACTGCCATACTAGGTGCCGGTATCAGTGGACTAGCGGCCGGCCATTACCTGCTCAGAAAAACGCCGACTCTACCTCTTACGATATATGAAGCAACGGATCGTATCGGTGGATGGATTCGGTCAGATCGTTTTCTGGATAGTGGCTTCGTGTTCGAGGCCGGCCCACGAACAATTCGACCCAAAGGGCCGGCAGCAAGCAATACACTCCAGCTGATAGAGGAGCTCGGATTAGCCGATGAGGTATATTCCATCAGCTCCAATCACACTGCTGCTCGCAATCGCATGATTTACGCCAAGGGAAAACTGAACCTACTTCCCAACTCACTAGGCGGACTGTTGAAAACGGTGCCACCATTTACGAAGCCACTGTATTTTGCAGCCTTTCGCGATCTAATAGCGGGACGTTCCAAAACGGTGCTGAACGACGAATCCATGTACTCTTTCGTAGAACGAAGGTTCGGCAAGGAGATTGCCGATTATGCGGTCAGCTCTATGCTGTGCGGTATTTGTGCCGGCAACGCGAAAGAGATAAGCGTCAAGTTTCTAATGAAAGATCTGTTCGAGCGCGAACAACGACATGGTGGTGTCTTGCTAGGTTTGCTGAAAGAGGCTCTACAGAACCGAAACAAGCAAAACCCTGCTGTAAACAACGTCACCAACAATTCTACCTCGGCGTCGAGCTTGGCGGAGCGTGCAAAGGCAGAAAACTGGAGCATTTACTCGATACGTGGTGGTCTGCAGACTCTGCCGGAAACGTTGGCCGAAGATCTGCGCGCGAAAGGTGCGTCTATTGTAACGGGTACGAAATTCGAAGAGTTAACCTTTGAGCGTGATCGCGTTGTGTTGCGAAGCGATGGCAAAGAACAACAGCTGCGACATCTCGTCAGCAGTATTCCAAGCTACAAGCTAGCGAAACACGTGCAGAAGCAACACCCTCAGCTGGCCACCACGTTAAGCAGCATCCCCTTCGTAGACGTGTGTGTGATTAATCTGCAGTACCGTAAGGCAGATTTATTGCAGCAGGATGGGTTTGGATTTTTGGTACCTCCGATAGAGAATTTACCCATCCTGGGTGTGATTTTCGATAGCTGTTGTTTCGACATGGATGACAACACGGTCCTCACTGTGATGATGGGTGGCGCTTGGTTCGAGAAGTGGTTTGGCAAGAACCCATCGAACGAGCATTTGCTCGAGGTTGCCTTAAAAAACGTCAACAAAATACTGCACATTGACCAACAACCGGACAGTTACAAGGTAAATTTGCTTCGCAAATGCATCCCACAGTACACCGTCGGCCATCAGGATCGGGTGAAGGCGATACGGGACTATATCGAACAGCATCGACTGCCGATCGTGCTATGTGGTGCCTCGTACGATGGTGTCGGGGTGAATGACGTTATACTATCGGCCCGGACTAATGTGGAGAAAATATGATACTGATAGAACGGCACGTTTATAACTGTATGGTTTCGGGAGCACACTGTCTGCAGAATTGTTAAACTAGACAAAAATAAATATGTTTGACACATAAATCACATCCACACATCCAAAGGAATCATACGACGAAAGAAAACGAGCGAGTTTGCTAGCGAGTTAGTAAGAGAGAATGAAAGATTAAGTTACGTTGGTCAAGTATATTAAAAGACGGCTGGTTAGCTGCTGATAGATCATTCCTTGTTAAGATGCCGTTCCATATTCAATCAGACTAGAGACGGTGCCTCAGCAGGAACCGTATGCACCAGAATACGGCACCGTGCCCGTGCCGTGCCAAACATGGCCCCACGAGGAAAGTGATAAACAACATCACACTTTTCATTTTCTTTTCATTTGCGCATTGGATCAGCTTAATGGCGATGAGGGGGAGGTGACCAACATTTGTAACCGGCATGACATACGGCAGCTACTACAGAACTGGTCCATGACCGTCACCATATGCACGCTTGGGCTGTGTAGGTAGAAAGCGAGCACTATTTTGCTCCATACGGTTTGAGGACAATTTGGGCATGGATAGAAAACCTCCGTTCGCTGGCGTTTATGATAAACGACGTGACGAATGATCATAGCGCAATCGGTTAGTTTACGAAGCGCATTGACAGTCGATCGGTTCGAAACGCGTTGACACGGATAGGACCGGCGGGCTCCGAAGCAGGTGGTTTGAAAGAAAAAGTAAGTGAAATGTCCGGTACGTGAGTAAATGCGAATCACAAATTCATGTCATGCCCATCATCAGCTGTGCGCTGTGGTCCGGACGGCCTAACGGCTTAACTAGGCCCACTAACGGAAACCGCAGTGTGGCCGCCTGTTGTTTGCCGTTTGGTTGAAAATCACAGCCACTAGGCGAGTTTGGCATTCATCGCACAAACGTACTTGAACGTGGACGTGTGCGCCACGTGTTGATTCTACCGGTTAAAAGATGCGCGAGCAGTGACGTCGACGGCCACCTTCATTGGTTTTCATTTTTTAATGTTTCGTCATTTTGATCATCCTTTTTTTCGCATTTTCAACCATCCTCATCTCGTAACGCTCAGATGCATTTAAGCGTCTAAGACATAGAAAGCAAGAGCACAATCTTTTTTTTTTATTTGAACATGTTTCTTATCGTTTCGATCGATAGCACCTCGGCTGGAACGAATCGATTTGTTGTTCGATTCGGTTGCTCACCATTAGCTTCAAGTAGCATCCAAGTAGCACTTTACGTACCGCTTTGAATGCACTGCAAAACAACATCATCGAAGATGGCGCAGATGATCAGACGCAAGTGATAGCAAGTACGCCTATTGCTTCTTCTTATGTACAATCCTGTCCTGCAGCTGTTCGATACAGCAGAGAAACAATGCGTATTCGGTAATGTGCCGCCCCGCGAGAGGACTGAACGAAACAAGGGTGCGGTTGAATGTAACAAGAAAAAGCAAAAGTGTGGTTGTATTTCGTTAAACAAAAAAACGATTAAAAAAAACGGTGCAAGTAAACACTGGCATTGAAAGTGAAAATAGATTTACATACGCCATGGAAGGGGTGCTGTGTGGGCCGGACAAGAGAGATTATTTCGCTTACGCCGTCACGCTTCCGTGATATTACTACCAACGGCAACATTTATCTTTACTTTGACTTGGATTTTTCATTGAGATTGTTTTTAAGTACGATTGTTATCATTCTTTCATAACTCTGCGCAGGGAAGGGTGGCAACTAGAGGGATCATGAATGGATTACACTTTACCTCATTAAAACTAAAGTGATGCAAATGTACACGAGAATGAACTTTTGGGATAGGGTATAAGAACAGGATGCCATTAAAACAAATAAACGCGTTAGATTTACCATAATATTACAAATATTTATTAGCATCTTCGAAGTCAATCTGATAAATTCTGGGTCCAAAGTCATCAGCGACAACGACATTGACAACAAGATACTATCGAGTATCTATCGCGTGATGAATGCGAACCAATCTGTTTGCTAGCTCTGAGAGTTGTCATGGTCCAAAGCGTCTGTAAAAGCAATCATAATACGCAGAAAGGCATATGAGACTTGGACTTTGTCCATAGCCGACGAAAACTTTTTCGCCACATGCGACGGGTACGTGTGGAAGCCTAATGCGGGAACAAGTACAACGACGAGCTCTAGACTTTAAAGCTGATTTCAATATCATGCAATGAATTAAAATTCCCAAACTCCACTGAGCTGGCCATGTCATTAGAATGACGCCGAACGCATCTCCCCGTCACTTCCAAGAAGGTTCCAAGTAGCAGGTTTGATACGGTTAAATTAGTGTGGTCCTACGACTTTCGAAAGGAGTCATTCATTTGAATCTTTAGCAAGAAGTCATTCAAATTAGAAGTCGACGCTCAACAGCTTCATCGAACATCAGTGCCTCACACTGCTCTTCACAACCGGCTCATTACGCTTGGATGATTCATGAATCTCAGATGATTCATGAATCCTTGAAATAGAGATTCAAATTCATTTATTGAGTTAAAAGATCCATTCCGATTCATGATTCTGAATCAGAATTAATCAACACTAGGTTCAACAAGATCACAATATCCGGACAAACGTCCACTACTTAAACCAAGACTGAATACAGTAGAATGACGATTATCCGGAACCCCATTAACCGGCGAGCAGATTACAGCAGACAACAGACAGCTAGTAGAAGAGTTTTGAATTTTACCCAACCAGTTAGGCCCAAGGGGGACTTGAGAGATTTCTATAAAGAGTTTATTAATTCAAACTCCCTGGAAAGTGTTCCATATTGTTAGTAAACAATAACTTTTAATACTAAAAACATAAGGTTTTTTTTTTAACGTTGACCTGTCACCTTCATTTACATTTATTGCACGTACGAAGCTGAAGAGCCTGTTATCCGTGGAAATCGATTAATAATCGTTTCGATAACGATAATCGACGTCCTACTGCACTAATGAATTGTCGAAATTAGTGATGAGGAGTTGGAGATGGATCGATCGATTGATCAGATTGATCCAAGCCTAAAAAATCTGATCCAATCCAATGGGATCAAATGATCCGCGATCAACGTTGTATGGAAATAGTGATCCCTTGTATGGGGATTGTGATCCTGAACGATCGAGGATCACTGTTGCATGGACCGCAAATATATTTTTTCAGTTTTTCCTTAATTTATTCATTATTTATAATTTTGTTACCAAACTAAATTCACGTTTCTTTTTGTAAAAAAAACATACGTGGTAGTTGGTTTGAATATGGTTTTATCTTCTTATCAATTTTATTTTGAACATTTCTTCCCCCACCCCACCCCTTCACTTCCCAATCATCAGAGATCATCCGATTTCATCCGATCCGATTATTCCTCATAAACCATTGTCATTTTACTGCAGGGAAAAATAAAAACATACAAATATCAAATCCATTGTAATTATCGCCGATCTGAGCCCATCATCTACTGCTTGGACGACCCTATTCAACCATCGTCAGTACCCACGCCAATATCTTCATGCGCATGCTTTCTCCCTCCCCATTGTGTGCCATCGTCCAAACCTCTGCGAACTGCTCTTGGAGCGGCTTTTTGACTGCTCCGGCAGTCCAGCCAATGCTGTCCAATGTACCAACCAAAGTAGCCTCTACAGTCGCGGCATGTTGTTTGTTGAATGCTACGCTTTTGTGGCCCTATATACCGCCGCCCCACGGCTCCTTCCTTCCCAGGGCCGTTCCTCGCATGCGAACTCGTTCGGAAACAAGTCCACCTAGTCCGAGCGCTGCACACGATTGCACACGATGCACATGCAGCACACCACACCGCAACAGATCCGTCCGAAAGTGCAGCAAAAGAAAGTAAATCCTCCTCCGCCCGTTGTACGCCGCGGCGGGATCTTGTCTTTTGGCGCCCAGCAAACAACCGGCCTGTACGCCGTGTATCATGGTGCTCGGCTCAGATCCGCCATTGGCACTCAGACCCAGTCACCCCGACGTGCAGAAAGCTACGAGTTTGCATATCGCTCGATGATCGCTCGCGGTTTCGATCTGATCGCGAACTAATCGCAATGACGATCCGCTTTCAACCACCGGGCGCGCGGATCTTGACAAAGCTTGAGGGTGGCGCGACCCTCGCACGGAAAACGCCACCGCGCTCAAGCCTACAACAGTCCAATTCCTTACCCTGCTCGAAGGGTAGCTCAGAAGGGAGCGTTTTGTGTGCATGTGAGGGCTTTTGTGTTGAGTCTTTCTTCTTTAGTGCTTGCCAACACCGATTTGTTCCCTTCCATCCCGGCCCGTTAGACCGACCTCTGCCGCTAGTGAAAGAAATCGAAAGTCATTGATTAATAGTAACAAGAGCAAGAGCAGCATAATAGAAATAAAATAAATAGATTACCTCCGCGAAACAACACGGAACTCTCCCCGGGGGTAAGGGGGTGCCGGGAAGGAGCCCAGCATCGAACGTCCTACCCCTGACGCGGCGAAACCGCCACTAAAAGGGCTCGCGAAAAGAAAATTGCCCGCTGGAGTTCGTGTTTTCCGTTGTTCGATTTGATTAACCACATTCCCCGGTCACAGCACATTCCTGTCGGCCGGACGGTTCCCTATTAACCGTTCGCTTCATTCCCACGCGCCAGCCACACCAACAACAAGGCGCACGATCATGTGGAGGGTGAGTCAATTAACGGAAAATTGTCCGGTAACAAGACCGTACCGACCGGGGCTTGGTTCTAATTTGAACAGAACACAAGGGAACACGGCCAGAACAACAGGGCGTTGGCCGTTTAGAGTTAATTTTCCATTTTCTATTTGGTGCACCAATTCGTCTGGGTGTGATGTGTGGTGAAGAAATCGAACAAAGCTGCCTTAAATATGTAAAAGCTTTTGGTAAATTCCATGAAGCAATTCGATACATTTCATACTTTGCTTTAGATCCCGTCGCACAACATAATTATAGTTCCTTCCCTACTGCACGCAACAGCTCGTACTGCTGCACTTGGCACGGTTCCGTGCAGTACAGTTAGAATGCAGCGTCTCGTGCGTTATAAAAACCGATGTCCGACAATCATCCTGTCCCCCCCTGTCCTGTGACAGTGGGATGCCAAGTAGCGGTGTCTTGCCGCACGGAACAGGTTTCGCCGGAGCGCAATTTGTACAATCAGGTTCAAGAGTGTTTACCCAATCGCGCCAGCGAGTGGGGTCTGCTAACTGACCGGCCGACTAACGGGGATCACACGCCACCAATGTCAGGGTCGTCTGCGAAATTTACACCACTAACATGAGCTTTCCACCGCGGATGTCCTGGTCATTCGTTGAAAATTCAATTTGGAAGTCTTTGAGGACCACCGAGTAGATCGAAGTCCTGTCGATCACCTTCAAAAATATGCGATCGTTTAAGAATCCTTCGGACACGCGCTTCACACATGGAGCGCCACGAAAGGCCACACAACCAAGACCAGCAACTAACACACATGCCTGCCTCGGCCACGAGATTATGGTGCTGTCGGTAACGGTGGGGCGCGGTCGTCCGTTTCGGTGTGTAGTTTTCACTTGTAGCCACACTCCGAACAGGTTGATCGAAATGGGTTTCGCGCAGTTACTCTCGGAACGTCGCGAAACGTGGTCGAGTGCCGTGCCGTGATTGTCCGTGCCTTTGTCTTTGCAACCGGATGCACTGGCAGAAGAAGAGCAGTATCCCATGCCAAGGATCGTTCAAACGGTGAAAGAAACCCGATCGACGATCGGCGAACAGGGGCTTTGGGGGTGAACAATATAACGTTTAAAGGCAACTCTCGAAGCAAAGTTTCCAGTGGCGCATGTTCGTCTATTTACGTGTTCTGTGGTGATATTTTCGTGCACGTGCACTCGTGAAGACATCTCCAGTACTTTCTTCCCGCCCAAGGGCGAGCGAGTGAAAATTGTTCACCATCACCCTTCAGCGTCTAATCGTGCCGTCAGCTAGTTAGTGTGGTACCTGCCACCGAAACGCTATTTGGCGAAGGAATCTACCGTACCCAGAGATCCGGTGTGCTAAAGCATCGGTGAGGCGGGCCCGGAGAAAATGGCCATTCAAATGGAACAAGTGAGTGCAGTGGAAACGGTTTTTGTTTTTTAGCTTTCGCAAAACTGGCTAAACGCCCCCAGCAAAGTGATTGGTATTTAACACGAACGTGAAATCAGAATCTGTTGGCTGGCAATGGAACCGATCATTTCGCAGTTTAACCCGATGGAAACCAAAGGCATCGGGTATCGCGGGATACATTTAGGACTGTGCAGTACCGCGCGTTATGTATCGCTAAACGATATTTGTTCGATAAGAAAGCATTATATGAACCGCATTATGAACCACTATTAATTCGATGTACGAAAGGTACCGCCGCAGCATGGAATTGCTCTTCGTTACAGTCGGTCGGTCAAACTAATAATTACCTGTGCATGTTGGCATTAGCCTGAAACCAGCCAGCTATGAAAATGATCCGCACGACATTAATGAGATGCTGTGGAATTTATGGTTTTGCTCGGCTGTCCGTACTTTCTTTGCAATGAGATGCTTGAAGCAATGTTAGAAGAAAAAGTAAACATTCCATCTAATTCCTTCAGTAACTTTTACCAGTATCAGTTTTACTTTTTGAACTCTAAAAAAAATCTGTGTAACAAGATGGATAGTCATATTAAGCCATTACATACCAGCGTTACCAAATCTAAATGGGATGAGGCTTTATGGTCCATCTAGTCCATGTTGTCACAAAATTTAAACAAATTTTATTGAATATTGAACCGAAATTTTGACTCCATCGTTACTTTCTTCAACTTTTGTGTTGCTTTTTTGCCATTTTATACTACATTTTTAACAATATAGACTGTTTTAATAAGATTCGAATTTTGATACTTACTAATTCACGTTTGGGGAACGTTTACGGGGTTTACGGGGCACGTTTTACGTTATGCTCGTTATGCTAAAAAAATTAGATGCACTTTTTATTCTGCATCAGAAGCATCTTCGGTTGAGATGTCGTGCGAGAATCAGCTGCCAGACTATGGTCGGTCTGGTGGCCACCGGGGTGGCCCGGTAGCATAATGGTAATGGCGCCGGACTTCACACGGACGGACCGGACCAAAATCCCATCCGGACTAATTCCCCGTACGCAGGACAGACTATCCTGCTACGTGGTAAAATAAGTCTAGTAAGCCAGAATTGGCGAACCTGACCTAAGTAGGTCGTTACGGCAACAAGAGAGGGACTGTGGTGGAAAAGAAACCAACTCTCGGTGGACATTTCTTCCAAATCAAGGTTTTTGTTTATTCGGAGAGAGAATGATCACATCCAGCAGATATGAATTCATGTGATTTGGCCTTTTCTCAGTGGCTTTTTATTCCTTTTTCACAGCACTTCACCTAAACAACTTTCACACACCAAGCTCAGCTCTTGATGATTTACTTATTCATTTATTTCACTGATTTCCAGTGAAACATCCAATTGTTGCCTAAGAATGTTGGGTTTTCACTAAAAATTGCAACGTTCAAAGGCAATAAATTGTATTACTGAAGCTCGGTATAGAAATAATCACATAAAAGCTGAAAATCAGAAAAAATGTTCCATTACTGAACGATTTTCAGTAAGAAACTTTACTAAAACGAGATGAGAAAATTTGCTGTAACTTTGCACACTATAAATCACCACAAACACGACCAATTCATGAATCCACTGGCACTAAATGCACTACAATGACATTTCATACGCTGGAATGTAATAGGATTAGTTATGGATATTTGGATATCCATGGAGGTTATGGTGGATGAGATACTCTCAGGGCCGTTTGCTACCACGAAAGGTCTGAGCCACCATGTAAGGAGTAATACGCATCTCAGCGCATCGGCAGGGTTGGATCAAGTCGAGGAGTGGTTTAGCGAGGTCGCGCCAGGAAGCTAATTCCTTCACCCGGAATTAGCGGACCTGGTGAATCCCGCACTGTTTAGCGGACGGACGGTGGTTTACAAACGCTGGAGTCAACCGTATCAACCCTCCTCTTACGTGTTCGTCTTTTGAAGATTCCCCGTTAATATAAAAAAAAGAGTCTGCGTCAAGGAGATGGACTAGATTGTCTACTCTTCAATCTAACGCTGGACAGGGCCATCCCTTCGGCTTGAGGTGGAAACTTCGGGAAGCATCTTCTATAAGTCAATTCAGATCCTGGCATAGGCTGAGCATATACACATCGTTGGTTTACGGCTCTTCTACGTAGCGGATGCCTGATAGATCTGGCGGCGGAAGACCTCGGGCTAGAGATTAACGAGGCAAAAACCAAGTTGATGGTGCCACCATCAGCGGCCTTGCTAACAAATCCTAACTTACACAGGTGTGACGTACAAATAAGTTAACGCTCTTTCGAAGAAAATTTTACCTATCTTGATTCAGAAGTCAACACCGTCAACACAGTAACATTAATGTTGAGATACGCGATAGGGTGCTGGCTGCCAACCGGTCATTCTGCAGTCTGAGGAAAACACTTCTCTATTCAAAACACCTTTCGCGACGATCGAAGATGGGACTATATAAATCTTATATAGTCTCAGTACTTTCATACGCCCCGGAGACATGGATATTGTCCAAAACTGACGAAACCCTCTGCTCCGAATTATTTTTGGACCCGTATGTGTGGAGGTTCAATAATGAGCTCAACGGGATGTACGACGAACTCACTGTACTACAGCTCCAGTGGGCTGGTGTCGTCATGAGAATAACACCAGACGATCCAGTTCGTAAAGACCTTTTTATAACGGTAAAAAGGAACGGAGTATACGAGATCTCAAACAAATGAGAAATTGAATTAATCGAGCATAATGCACGCAACAGAGGATCATTGCGAGCAACTGAAGACCAGGTATGGCGCATAGGGATGAGTAAAGGAGGACGAATACGAAGGGTGCGGTTGGGAACATAAAAAGGAATCGAGCACAACAACGCCGAATTTACCTCGCTTTGTGCTTTCTCTAACGTGTTCGAGATGATAGTCTATAAGGGCTTTAATGAACAGCTGCCTGCGGATCATCAGCACTAGACAATACGGACTTCTTTCCAAAAAGGTCTGTCACCGCTAACCTTTTGGAATTCCTGTCTGTATGTCACGCATCCTTCGGAACCGGACGCCAAATTGAAACCAACCACACCGATCTAAAATCTGCTTTTGATCGTTAACACGATCAAGCCAGGAGGATGACTAAACTTCAACGTGACTGTGTTTCCCCATCTCTTGTGCTCTGGTCTCAATCGTACCGGTGTAACCGTTTCTATCGGGTGAAGATTGATAATCAGGTTTCCAGATTATTCTCAAGCACTTCCGGTGTACCACAAGGGAGCAACTTGGGACCTCTGGACCCTTGGTTCTCGTTATACATCAGCAATCTTACACATGTAATACCTGACGATTCCTGTTTGCGGTATGCTGATGACGTCCGACTGTTTATGAGTGTCTCCTTTACTGCTAACTGCCATATCTTGCAAACAATCTGTAATAATTTATGTTATTGCTGTGGACTTAACGATCTTTGTATATTTATTAATAAGTGTTGCATCATCACGTACTGGTCTGATAGGTTCATTAACTATAATTACATGCTGTCTAAAGTCAATGTGTTTTTTTAGCTAAATTATGAACTGGCGAAAATGACACCTCGGACCTTCTAGCTAGACTAAACAAATATGTCCCAGAAATTTCCTCCTTCTTTTATACGCCACATTAAATGTAAATAATATGCGATAAGTCAGTGTTTACGCCGAATGTGTTGCCATTGTTAAAATAAAATAAAATACCAGATTACTGAACAACACTCCAGCAAAGATCAGATCAACGAACAGAAGAACGGTTTCAAATACAATGGGTAGGCGAAATCACAAGCAATATATTTTTAATACCAAGAGCTTTCTGATAGATCTTAGCATAGTGCACCGGTTAGTAATAGTAAATTTAGATGCTAACAACGAAAGTACCAGACTGTTGGTTGATTCGGTAGGGACAAAGTGGACCATAACATCTGCACATAAAGATCTAATGATTTATTCAGAAACTCCACGTTTTTCTGGCGATGGAATGGATGTTATCATCCCTATTATTCGTCGGTCGTTGATCCGATAAATTGATCCGTTTAACTTTTATCCTTTCCAACATCCTCTGTCAATTGTAGGTACTTTTCCTTCTGCTTTCGCTATGTGCGACACTAGCCATTGGCGATCATGCACCCCCGTTTAAACCACTGCTTCCTTCATCCTACACCAAGTCGCCACTCATGTATCCAAGTTTCGTGCCCAAGCATGGTGTCGGATTGAAACCCTACATGACGCAGTTCCGCTCAGGCACGCGTTTAGCACCAGTAGCGATTCGACCAGCTCCATCAATGATTATGAGGTACGGTTGTTGCTTGCAGCGGCTCTTCGGTGCGCGATGTGCCGGACCTTAGCCGACACGATACTAGCGTATTAGCGGAACATTCTATTCATCTCTGCTTTCACTGTACTATTCGTACACCCCCAATTGCAGTTTGAAAAGACCCATCAAATCCATTCTAAGCCACCCTTCGCTTATGAAGCAACCGCTACTGAAACGTCCCCCGCCACAACTAGCATTTGCCGCCGCGAGCATCAAACATCACAAATTGCACAGTTCGCCACCAGGACCGAGCACGGGTGAGATAGTATTCGAGAAGCTCAAACCGGTACGTCAATCGATTCACGCGCGAAAGGCTGAGAGACACCAGGGCAACTTTAACTGATGGCTTTGGTTCGAGTGCTTTCTTTTGTAGATCACCACGAAGCTTACTTCCCACAAGGATGGAGCGATCCACACGATCCCTGCCCCGAACCTGGGACTCACGAAACCTCCGAAAGCACCCAACCAGATACGTGTGACGTCCTACGAGGACAGCAATAAGCTAGAGATCGAGGTAAAAACAACCAAGCCCACGTTCACAGCGAAACCAGCCTTTTTGAACTTTAGTCCAACGGTAGGTGTAGGGCAAAACATAGCTAAATGAATAAATTTTTAAAGCAGCTCATTGTTCTCCTACCTGACCTAACATCCCGTTTCAGCCCGCACCGGTCGCAGGGGTTTATAACCATCCAGCAATCGGGAACCCGCACCAGTATCAGGTGACGGAGGAGCACTCGAACGATGTAACGATCGGCGATTTGTACTCTGGCAAGAAGACTTACTTCGCGCCGGATCCGGATCCATCGTTGCCGAGCAAAACGCTCGTACCGACCTCCGATCCACTCAGCATACCGAGCAATGGGAAGTTTGCCCCGGCCAGCGTACTTGTACAGTCGCCGGTGGCTCACTATCCGTTGCAGCCACAAACTAGTGCTTCGGCCGTGATCCAGTACGTTAATGCGGTCCCGCAGGCCAGCTACGCCATTCCGCTCGCTACCCAGCCACAGCTGCAGCAGCACATCCTGCAACAGACGGCCATGTTGCAGGAAATGCCCGTTTCGGTTAGTGCTCCAACGTCGAACTCTTGATATCACTGATCAACTGCTTCATCTGCAGCATCTTTCCCATCATCACAATCATCGCCCTTTGCCACACTAATAATATGCGCCACATTCTAATACTGTGTTGTACCCCCTTTCCCGCGCTTCCCGTCCTCGGGGTTCTAATTCCAGCTCTATAATCCCACCTATCTTGTGACCCAATCCAACAACCTCTTCAACACCCACCAACAGCAGGCGTCCGTGAACCTCTTCAAGCCGGACACCAATTTCCTCGGCACGATGCAACACCAGCAACACCATCAGCCGCTACTGCAGCAGCAGCAGCAGCACCAACAACCACAACAACATCATCATCAGGTGCATGTGCAAACACAAACGCAAGCCCCTCCTTCGGTACCTACGACCGTGCTGTTCAACTCCTACAATACGTACAAGCACGCCGAGCCGGCAGCCAGTACGGGTCAGATCCTTTCCGCTACGCAGGATCAGCTGCACGAGCTCCAGTCCGTAGTGAACCAAATTCAGCTGAACGATATGCACAACCAGCACTCGTCGGACATGCCGACCTACGCGCAGCTCGTAGGACACGAGCAACCGGCCATTCACCAGCAGCAGCTTCCCCAGCTCACCCAGCTCGAGCAGCAACTCCAGCAACAGCTGATCCAACAACATCAGCACGAAAAGGGTAACTCGCAGCGACAGATGACCGACGGGGAGATTGCCAACCTGCTCAACTACGGTATGATTAATCTGCACAACAATTTATCTCCGAGCGACTATTACCATTATCAGGTAGATCAACCGACGGCGGTACAGCCATCGGGTCACCACTCATTCTACGAACTGTCGGAGCGGCAGAAGGAAAATGACCGCATACTGGCGCAGGCTCATCAAGAGCTCTACCACCATCAGCAGCAGCAGCAGCAGCAACAGCAGCAGCAATACCAACAGCAACAACAACATCAGTATCAGCAACAGTTGCAACATCAACAGGAACAGCATCAAGTGCAGCAGCACCCATTACCCCAGCAGTACCAGCAGGACAGCCAAGCTGACTACTTGCAGGCGTACCAGGAGCACCAGCTTGCCGTTTCCAACATTCTAGGTTTGCAAGATAAGCAGACGCCAGCTGGAGGATCTGTACAGCAGTACCGTCAACATCACGCAGCCATAGGAAGTACGATCGAACCGCAGGCGACCCAGAGCCCTCTACGGATATACGTACCAGATGGAGAGCACGAATACTCCAACAATGTGAGTATGGTTCCCTTGGTTGGACTAGCTTTTTTGAATGACCTTCCTATCCCTCCCTATCAACAACCTATCCTTACAACAGATAAACGCACAAAAACGGATGGATGAGATCGATTTTGAGTACGCCGATGTGGAGGGTATGGATCACGGTATGGAGGACAGTACGACAACAAATGCCCACGCTCGGAATGATGAATCTGTTACGCCCTCCTCGTCCGACGACAACACTACCACCAACGCTTATTATGATGAACAGACCGCGGAAGATATCGACGAGGATAGGGAGTTGTACTACAACAAGAATCTTAGCAACCATCGACTTGATTAAAAGGTCGATCACCATGCGCAGTAAGCCAGTTTATGTTTAAGCCTGATTCGTACCCATGATTGCACTGTACAGCTGGTTGTTGATCAGATCATGGTAAGAATGTTAATTAGGTACGGAGTACATCGCAAAACTGTACACCTTTAGCATCTAGTGTGTAGCAACACCTTATTTATTTCATCTAAAACCTCCCAAATAAAGAAAACTCAACATCATGAAACATGGCTTATGCAAGAACGGCCAAGCAAGAATGAAATGTGGTAAGTAAATTAAGATATAATCAATAAACCATGTGTACGATCAATTTTATACGATGTGCAAATGATGTATGCCTTATTACATGCATATTTATTATGCAATACGTTCAACAATGAAGTTTTTTTTAAAGCGACTGTTATTTAATGCTCATGGATGAGCCTTGGTCATAGTTGACGTAACCCTCTTCAATGGAGACAAGGACAATGGAGGAGTATTCGGCGATTTAGAAGACTCCAAGTAAGTAAACCAAGACCGCGGCGCGGTTGTTGCCCCTGATAAGTAAGTATGTAAATGACACATGGTCCGTTATTAAATGCCTTTAACATTGTCATCGATGGAAATCTCAATTAGCAGCAGTTAATCAAAACTAATTAATTGCTCAATACTGTGAACCAAATGTTGAGATAAACCTGTATATTATGAGGGTTTCAATGCTTTAAACAAACGTAATGTAAGTAAAACTAAAGAACATTCCACTCTCGTACTAAAACAATCAATAACTCACTCACCTCGCTGTGTTTTGAAATAATATGGAAAAATAGTACGATTATGTATGATTATGTAAGATCCACTTCTAACATCTGAAGAACCCGCTCAAACCCGAATACGGATGAGTAGAATATATATGGTTTGGTGCGGTTGACGCCAAAGTCAGGCTCCAGTGAAGGTACGGTGCGCATTAGCTGCGGATTCGGTGCGACCAAACAGCCCACCGGACGCTGAACATTCTTGCGCATCTTTTCCTTGCGTTGTACTAACTTTTTCGTTTCACGCAACATAAATATGGCGTCTTTCGAAACCATATAACGACGAATAGCCTGCAGAAACGTGGCAAAAATGGTTTATCCTTGTTAATCAATAAATCCGGTAAGAAAGCAAACAAACAAACAAACAAAGGGATGGAATTTCAAACTTACATTTTTCTTCTTGTCATCGTGAGCTAAAACCCACAGCAGAGTGCAAAGCGTGCTAAATATTGCACAATCTTTATCACACCAGCGAAGCAACATTTGGGACACCGTGACGAGGCCGTCCTCCTGCACAAGAAAAAATAAATGATATGCACGTTATTACTGAAAAGTTCATAACCTATTTTCGTTCGTAACTTACCTGAAATGCTTGTTCCTTGGTGCCTTCGAAGCGTGCCAAATTTAGTATGATGCGGGCACAAATTTCAATCAATATTTTATCCACCTCGGAGCGTATGGCCTGGGCCATTGTGTTGTAACAGAACACCGCTAAAAACACGGCATCCTCCACAAGCAGATGCGGCACCAGTCGGGACATGCGCTCTAATCGCTGCAGGATGCCAATCGCTTCGGATGAGCTAAATCGTGTTTTCAAAAAGCGCATGCAGAGCCGGCTCACGTTACTAAGCCGATTGGAAGGATCTCGTTGCGCCTCCCGGCGACTCACTACCATCTGCTGAGCAATTGTGCGCATTTTCGCCGTCTGATAGCGCTTCCGGTGGTAGACGCCGCGCCACCACCTTTGGACTCGTAGTGCAGCCTTTTCCCATCGTTTCCGCTCCAAATACTCGGGAGTTAGCATCGCCCGGAAGGTTCGACGAGCAAGCATGCCACGTGCGTGAGTCTGCAAGCCGTACACCGTGCGTCGAATATGTTCAAATCGTTGCCGCTCAAAACGAGTTTCCAGTTTTTTACGGTATCGCCTTTGAACAACGATGACGGCACTGCGATAAATGCGATAATTCAACTCATCAACCAGTCGTTTCCTGTAAGCGCGATAGTGAATCTGAATTATCGTGACGGCACGTAGTGTTCGTCGGTATATTTCACGTTCTCGGTACATGCTGAGTGTGGCTCGCCAGCGAGTTTGTAGAATTCTAATCGAATTTTGAATTCGATTGTACTGCTGCACATTGCGAACCATCTCCCGACGGGCACGGTAACGATTCTGCAATATCGTGGCCGCACGCTTAAGACCATTGAATCGGTTTCGTTCCACTACCATTGCACGATGACCGCGGAACCAACGCTGAATTGTTACCGCTGCCTTCTGCATCCGTTCATAATCTGCAACAGCTTGACGCATTAACAACTTTCCCCTGAACCGTCGCTGAATCGATATGACTGCTTCCCGGAACCGCAGGAAGGTTGTGCGAGCATGTTTCATCTTTTTGTACCCACGATAGAACTCCTGCACCACTATCGAGGCACTTTTTAGATTCAAGAACCGGCCGCGGCATTTTTCCATTGCCCGTTGGGCACGATATGTTCGCTGTATGAGTACGACCGCTGTACGGATGTGCCGGTAGCGCAGAACTGTTTCTTGCATAGTTTTTTGTGCCCGATATCGTTGCTGTATAACAATGGTGGCGAATTTTAGCTGCGTAAAGTTAGACCGCTGCTGTCTCATTGCTAAAGTAGCCACCCACCTGTTGGAAATCGTCATGGCACTCCTTTTTAGGGCCGTGTATTTCTTTCGCTGCATCAAACCGGCACGATTTGCCCGGAACCGACGTTGCAGTACGAGTGCTGCTTGACGAAGTTGAAGGTATTGATGTCGTTCTCGTTTCATTGTCAGTGATGCGCGTAACCGTTGCTGAATAATGATAGCCGCACGTCGACGATTTTCCAGCTCTTGACGAACCGATCGTCCCTGTACTATGGCACGATAGCGCCGTTGAAGGATTGTAGCCGCGTCACGATAACGCAAATAATCATATCGCATCTTCCGTTTTAATAGAATAGCTCGCCACGACCGTTGAAGAGTAATCGCCGCACTACGCTGCACGCAGTACTGAGCACAATCACGCCGCATCTGCAATGTAGCGCGCCATTTGCGCTGAATATATATGGCCGCTCTGCGCCAAGTTTCATATCTATGCTTCGTAGCTCTACCTGCAAGGATGGCACGGTATCGCAGCTGCACATTGATGCTGTTTCGTCGGAGAGCATTGAAATGATCCCTTTGCTGTCGCATTAGGATCGTGGCCCTATAACACCGCTGAATGGTAATGATGGCTAAACGCATTTTTGCATAAGTTGTGCGAGCCGCCCACATACTCAATCGAGCCCGGAATCTTCTCTGGACGCAAACAGTTGCAACTCGTAAAGCGATATACCGTTGGCGGTGTACCATCATTTCTGTGTTGGCACGATAGCGTCGCTGCAGTGTAAGCGTTACTCTGCGTAACATTTGGTAACGGGCTACTTCGCACTTCATCGCTTTCCGTGCTCGGAAACTACGCTGTACGTTGATCGCAGCTTGACGAAGATGGTTGTAGGCCAATCGTTCCTTTCGCATCGCTATGGTAGCACGCCAACGATGCTGCACATGCATAATCAGGTCCCGCGTGTGTTTATATGCCTGCATATCCATATGCATTTGCGTCCACCCACGGTAATAATTCTGGAGCTTAACGGCGCTAGCACGCATCAATAAGAATCGGTTTCGCAGTCGTCGTGTTTCCAAGCATTCACGCCAACGACGCTGAATACAAATAGCAGCCGTACGGGTTAGTTGATACTTTTTGCGAACGATTCGCATTCGTTGGAAAGCTTGAATTTTTGCAGCCGATCGATGTTGTAACCATTTCCTTCGAATGAAAACTATCATACCGTTAACGATCGCATGCAATCGACGGTGGATTACGTACGATTTTATACTTCGTTGAATTATCGTGGCCTGCAGGTGACGGTGCTTTGCTTCGGCACGGATCGCACCGATAACGATGGCCGCCGCCAGAAGCTTCCTTCCCAGCGCGTACCGACGAAACGACGTTTGTAAAACGATAGCGGATTTTTTACACAACAAATAACGTTCGCGAGCTGATCGCATTTCTCTCATTGATCGCCACCATTGCTGTATGCGTACGATTGCCGCAAACCGTTTGGCAGCCAGTTTTTGTGCTAGATATCGTCTGGTGAACTGCTGGATTGTTATGATAGCTCGCAGCTTCTTCTGGCGATAGGCCTCATACCAAACGCGAACACAATAACCGCGAACCGCCGTTTGAATGGTGCGTGCCGCCACTTCTCTTCTCAAGCGTCGCCTTTCTTCGATGCGGCGTGAGATAGCCACCTTCAGCCAGTTAATGCGCCACCAACGCTGCAGAACGGTCGCGGCTGCATTGAATTTTGGCGCACGAAACTTGTACACGATCTGCCATAGTAGTGACATCGTCTGTTCGCGGTGTCCGTCGCAGATGTCCTTAGCAGTTATATTGCCGGCAATTTGATATTCGGCATGCTCGAGCGCTCCCAGCGCTAGATTAATGTTGTGTATCTTTTGTAGCCGCGATATTGGTGGGACGCGCAGACTTGCAGATAAATCTTCTCGCAGCAAAATGATCTCCATCACACGTGTCAGTCGCACACCGTCACGCAGATCTACGGCAAGATTCTCGAACGCGTAGTTATATTCGTCCAGATAAGATTGCTTATGTGACAGTGTATAGCCCACGCGCTTCAGGTGCTTCGTAATGTCACCGATTCCGGCTACCAACGTGGATGAAAATCGTACCAGAATCTCTCGTGTCTCCTTGTAAGGTGCATTGCGCACAAAAAGGCAAGGATTGTGTTTGATCAGTTTGCGCCGTTTTGCCGTGTCGAGGAAAAACAATAAAAATAGGACCATTCGCAGTGTAAATTTCTTCATATGTTCGGCGTAAGCACTCGAAAGGCTGAATGCCTTGGAGTTGCGCGCTTCCAGATAACGGTCCCGAAACAATCGATGTATGATAAACGTGCTCAATCCCACTATGTCTCGATTGGATTGAAGCTCAATCTGCTCACCAAAAACAACCTCCAATCCGAGCCGCAGCCATAACGGATTGAAGCAGAGCAGTAATTCTAGAATCGAGCGTTGCAGTACCAGATCCAGGTGAAGCTTTCGTTCGCTACGTAGCGCCAGTAGTTGTTTCTCGATCTGTGCAGCCACCTTTCGGAGCGGAACCGCAATCTCTTCACTCGTGTACAGAGCTATACCTGCACTGCGTAAGCTGTTCAGCCGATTTTTGTAATATTTGGACGAGATCAGCTCCTTGGTGGGGGCGAGGGCAAGATCCTTGGATTTTACCTCATCAAAGAGCTTACCCACATCGAGCGGTTTGTTGGGTTCCGTGTCCAAATCGGCCGGTATCGTGACTAGGGCGTTGAGCCATTTTTTCATCTGTCGTTCGTACTGTTGAAACGCCTGTTCATCTAGATACATTGTCACTGTGAGGAAAGGGTTGCACGTAGTTGTCGCCGCAAACGGATCAGGATTGATGAGCGTTTTCAAATGTCGATCCGAATCATACAAGAACACACGTTTTTCAGCACTTTTTGACGGCAAAGCGGCAGATACTGCGGGTCGCTTAAGACTGAGACTTCTTGAGGAGGTCTGCAACGATAGAAAAGACGTTAATTTTATGAGATACTAGCATTCGATCTACTGTAATGCACAATTCAATTATTGTACAATAACTTACCAGCGTTACACTGCGAGTCTGTGTGGTCTTATATCCGATAGGTTTACGAAATGAGTGACTAACGGAAGGTTCCGTTTTGGCAGGCTCTTGTGCGGTGTTAATTGTGCCTGCACCCGTAGTAAGGCGACACCGACGTTTTGGGGGAGAAATTTCATTATCAAACATGATTCTCTTTTCTTCTCTTCCGTCGCCAACCGATTCAATGCCACGTTTGCCAGTACTAGCTAGAACCATCTCATCGCTGAACCGACCAACTTCGTGCAAATTGAATCGACTAGATTGAGCTCGGATTTCATGCTCTTGAAAGATCTTGTCCACGTCGTCTTCCTCCAGATTGCTCTTGCTGCTGATGCTGCTCTTCTCATGCAGGTTCGGAAGCGAACATCGAGTAACATTATCCGTAATTGTGATGGTTACATTCTTGACAATGTTTTCGACCGATGCGCACCGTACACTTTCATCCGCGGATACGATGAAGGTTTTCTGGTTGTGCTGTGAAGACAATAGTTCAGCAACATCTGATACTGATCCGTTACGACGCTCCGGGCGGCCATCGAAAGTTACACCAAGTTCAGGCATATTTTCCTCCGCAATGCTCGCAAGATGAGGATTGGAATCGTAGGCTACCGTGTGAGTCTTGTTGATGGCACTCATATGTTCTTCGATTGGCAACACTTCCGCACGATGCGAGACAAGCTCAATCAATTTGTGTGATTCTAATGCTTCCATAGGCTGGCCGTTTACTCTCAGCTCTTGACCGTCGTCGTTCAATGATCCGGGTTCTGGTGAAAATGTTAAATGTCGCTGAAGATTATCGCTCGCTTGCTGTTGCGCATCATCACTTTCCACCGTTGTGGGACTCCCGATAAATGGCTTTAGAAATGTTTTATCTACTGTAGTTGCTTTAGTAACAGTGGAAAAGCAGCTTGGATCAAACTTTCCATTACGATCCTGTGGTGTTGCTTTCAGCTCTTGACTAAGAGTCCGTTGCTTTAAAACGGTTGTTTGAGTAAATATTCTATCCGGAGCAACAGACTCGGCCGCTAGTTTAACTGTCGGAACTTTGGGAGATATTTCCAGAGTCTTTCGCACGGAAAAATCAACCATCCCTCTGCGTCCTATCCCTTTTATGTAACATTCTGGTGTCGGTTGATTTTCCATGTGAGTAAGATAGCTGTCGAAGACAGTTATCGGTGTCACCTGATTTTTAATATCAAATCCACTACCACCAATCTGGGGAGTGATCGGGTTCACATTTTCCTTGTCAGCCTTGTTCCTGCCAGCAGATAACGTCGGACTTTTACAGTATTGGTCCAGTAGGTCAGTATGTTCCGCGTTACTCGAGCCTTGCATCGTCGTTGTTACTTTGGATGTGATAGCACCCATTGCACTGTTTATCGTAAACGTAGGCACAGACCAACCTTGTTTCCCTGGAGATGTTTTCGTCTTCTTCGGTAGCACGTTGCGCTTCAGCTTCACCTTCGGCGGGGATGGTGATTTTAGTTTTAACTTCTTCGGGACGACACACGATTTAGAGACCGGTTTTCGTGAAACCGATTTTAACTCGACCGTTTTCAGTACAAATTGCACGTCTTTCCTGTTGCCAACGCTATCGGTGAGTACGATCACTTCCTTGCCCACAATTAGATGTTGCGGATTCCATACAACTTCTAACGTCTTCTCGGCGCCTGCCTCTACATCGGCCGTTGTCCACTCGAAACTGATCCCGCACTCAGGATCGGGAACTCTGGTTAGTTTTACCTGTGGCACAATATTTACTTATGAATAATGATGCCGATACGAATGCAACTTGGTGAACATCCAATTACCTGAACTAAAGTTTTGTTTGTATTCCGCACAATCAGCAAGCGGCGCGCGCTCTTTCCCACAGGTACGCCTTCGAACACAACGGTAGCCTTCGGAGTGAACGGTCCCAGCAGAACCACTGTCGGTTCCCGTGATTCTTGTGCTCTTTTCGCTCTTGGTGGCGTGCAAGTTACCTGTGGACACGCAACGCGGTAAAAATCGAATGCAAACCACACCAGTAAAGCAAAATCATTCGACAGAATATTACCTCAAAAGCGCTCATTTTCCTTCATGGCTTCGCAAAGCAAAGCCAAACAAAACGATGTCAATACAGTTTAGAAAACACTTTCGATTATTAATTGTGCTAAACCCACAACGGACGACAAGTTACAACGAACAAGAACGATTTTAGTTCCGCAACAATCCTGCACAACGATTCACAATTAATCTAGTTCCACTACACCTGCATTCCAAGCGCGTTCCGACCGTTGCTTGCTTGAAAAAGCGTTACCGATTTCTGAAAATCCCGAAGCCTGCCGAAGTGCGCCGTCAGTCTTGCGGTGCAGCAGTGACAGCTGTCAAACGGGTGAGTTCGAACGTGCAATTTAAAACGTTCGAACATGATCAACCAATTTCGAACATGTAACGGGAATGACGCTGTGGTACTGTTCAAATTGAACCTGCTAGATGCGGGACAAACATGAATGTAAATCATTTTGTTTTTAAACACAATAATTTCATGTTATCAATGAGCATAAATTACTAACCTATGAAGGTTGATCCTTTCCCATCGCGTTGGGGTAGTTGATAAATTTTAAATTCCACAATCTGAATGCCACAGTAGAACTGCGGATATTTCAAATCAATGTAGCTGTGGCTTTTCGTGGATACAGTGGATATCTTTAAATGATTTGAATTAAACCCATCCTTTGCCCTGCTCGGCGCGATAATGTAGTCATGTAAACAACCACCTGTAATGAAAACACAACCAAATTATCGATGTGAAAATGACTGATTTATTGTTCCTTTCATTTAAAAACATACACAAAATGGCATGATCGCCATGGCGCTTGCACGTCACCGCAATTCGCATTACATACTAGCTACCGTCGAGTTCGTACGCCTAAACTGTATCTACAAACTACTGGAGACCGTTACTGTGGCACGTCCCGGTCCTGGGAAGATTTAGAGTGTGATCGAAGGGAAAACGGCCGTTTTCCCCAAACGATGCTGATATGAGAGGAATGAAACTTTATAGAACAATATGTAACGCTCCTAAAAGTCAACTCGATTGAGAAACAGTTCGTCTAGCGCACGGTTCGCTATCTCTATTACGACTACCGGGAAGAAGGCTAGAGCCGACTAAACGAAAACTTTAAGATGTAGTAAAACAGAGACTTCGCTATATTTAGTAGTAATTTTCCTAACATTAATTGCTAAAGATTTTCTTCAATAAGACTTACCAGCTTAGGTTGTAATGTAAATATAACTATATATATATGTATATATATCTATGTATATATATATTCCGTTGGCTTATTTATGGCTGTTAAAATTACTTACTACAATTTTGGTTCACTGTAGATTACACGCAACGATCAACGATCGTTACTTTGCACGAAGAATTCCTTGCAAGACTGTTTCCTCCTAACCGTCGTGTGGTGAGTCCTATCTACACTTGGGATCTCCCTATCTGCATTAAACTGTCTATCGATCGTTCCTTCCATTTAATAACCATTACCGAACATAGAGTCCAGGGTAATGGGATTAAATAATAAGAAAAGAGTACTGTGCTAATCCAGAGATACACGGTTCTGGCAAGAGTTCAAGAATTGAAGTTACACTTACACTAGCTTCCGATCCATTCGCATATTTCGGATGAACTTTGAGCATGTCAGACGGATACATTCGTCTCCTGCACTGGATCGGATCATCTGGAACAACCAGGACCGGCAGAGCTGGAGAAATGATAGGTTGATAATATATTGTCCATGCAGTGGCAGCTCGCGCAGGGTTGTGTGGCCGGTGGTACCGATGGCGTATGCAACAACACCTTACGTGGCAAAGTATTTGATTATGTTTCAGTCGATCGCCTGAGATGAGCGTATATCGTTGTGCACCGCGATGTGCATCTTAGCGTTGGTTGGTCGGTTTGGGTAGATCTCATAATCGATATCGTCGTCCTCCTCCTCCTCGTCCATATCTTCGCCCTGTTTGATGAACACTGTTTTTAGTGAACCGGGAAACGGGATGATATCGGAACTATCAGAACCTTCTTCGTCAGTGGTCAGCACGTCATCGTTCGACTTGATTGCGACGTACGCAGCCGAGAAGCCCTTGAATCCAACCGTATCGTCCGAACGGAACCGCACCATTAGCGCCTCGTGCATCGAGATAATTTCCGGCGGATTCTGTACCGCATGTACAATCCAGTCCAAGGCGCGAGAAAAGAGACAAAAACACAGCAAAAGAACGCGGCAAACATAGGTACACCGGAAACGGAAATAGAGAAAAGCCAAACAAAAGCAAAATATAACGATAGAGCGAACCATACGAGCAATGGAAAGCAAAAAAACAAACAAAGTACATACCGCATTGCCACAGTATTTTCCGTGCAGAGGGCCACTTTCGTCATCCAATCCGCCGTACACCTCGACGTAATCGTACGAGCACATCTTTTCCTCCTCCAGTTCGAAGCTTAGAAATTTTAGTTGTACGTTCTGGCCGGAATCGGCCACAATCGTCCACTCGCAGTCGGCCCCATTGTCATACATGCCCGAGCCGAACTTGATGTGCGAGTAGAAGTGGTTCTTGACTTCGGTCGCCTTTAGGCGCCCACCGCAAGCGGTCGAATGGCTCGCGAAGAAACCTTTCCGCTGCACGCTAGTGTCCGTGTTGAACACCATGTACATCTGGTTTGACGAAGACGAAATGGGATGCGGTATCTTGGCGCCACAGAATCGCCCCAAAGTGTGGCTGTCTGGTGAGTTTCCATCATAGATGACGATGTGATCGTAAGCGCATTCCTGTGAAAAGGAGTGGAAGAACTGGTGAATGTACCCGCAAAATTCTCATACTCGCTTTGAAAGCAAACAATCCGAATAATGCTCACCTGATGCGGCTCAATATCAAACACGTTGAAAACCAACCGTATCCTATGGCCGGGCGTGGTGGTAAAGTGCCAGATGCAATCCTTCTTCGGTGGGTAGTAGTCGGGATAGTTGGGACTAAGGATTTGGCCGTGCGGTGTAAAAATCTCATGCTTGCAGCCACTCTCTTTGCAATCGTGCCCATTGTCGTGCAGCGTGTATCCGTTGCGGCAGGAGCAAACGTACGAGCCGACGGTGTTTTTGCACTCCTGCTGGCATCCTCCATTGTTGACTGCACACTCATCAATGTCGGTAAAGTAAACAGCGGCAAAGCCCGTCTTCTGGATCGTCTTATCAGACTTAAACACCACCCGCAGGATATTCCACTCGGACGTAATCGGTGCCGGTACGGTGTACCCACAGTACGAACCGTGCTTGTGAAGCGTTCCGTCCGGGCTTTTCGACAGCACGGCCACGTAGTCATATTCGCATTCGGACGCTTGATAAAACGTATTACCCTCCAGGTCGAAGTGTGTAAAGTTGAGGGTGATTTTGTGCTGTGGCATTGCCACTATCTCCCACACGCACTCCTTCATGATGGGGTACTCTTTCGGGAAGGACGGCGAAAGGATAGTCCCGTTCGGGGTGTCCAGTTGACCTCCGCAGGCATCTGCAAAGCACAATAGCAAGACTGTTTTTAGAGCGACTTCTAATCGGATCAACACCACAAATCAAATCCCTTTGTTCCTGCTATCCTGCCATCAACAGCACGCCAATGAAGCGGCCAGCCAACGGTTAGCAATTTCTTCCATCTGCCCCCAATGGCTTTGACGACTCGGGTTTCAAGGGGTTTGAATCTCGCACAACAGCTAAAGAACAATCTCGAGAACAGAGCAAATCTGGCGGCAAGAAGAACTTACTTTCGCACGATTTCTTATCGCTGTGCAGCTCGTAACCGATGTAGCAGGCACACTCGTAACCTCCGAGGGTGTTGATGCACTCGTGCTCACAACCATGATCCATGTGCTCGCACTCGTCCACCTCCTTCATGAAGGTAGCCGAAAATCCCGCCTTCTGCACCGACCCATCCGATACGAACTTTACGAACAGCTTGTTGGACGTTGATCTAGCAGGGCGAAATGACAAAGGAGAAATGTAGCAAGAAAAGTGAAAACTCACATCCAAGGACAGCGACCATTGAGCACATGCTTGAAACGAGCATTGGCGTAGGACACCGAACGGTACTTACTTCATATCGGGCGGTATTTTGTAGCCGCAAAAAACACCAATAAGCCGCGAGTCCGCCGTACCGCCGTCCCGCACCTCGACGTAATCGTAAACGCAGTTATCATGGTTTTCCACTTCAAACGATTGAAACTTTAAGGCGACCTGATAGTCCTTCGGGACGGTGATGCGCCAGATGCATTCCTTGTTCGGTAGGTAGTCGACGGGATAGTTGGGTGATTCGAGACGTCCGCCAGATTCGAGATTCATATCGCCGCCACAGATTGCTGAAAATCGGGACCATGAAAATGCGAGAGCAAACGCAGAACTGTGAGCTCACTATTCGTGGATGGCTTAACGTGAACAAAAACATTAAAAGATAATAACGCCACGTGAACGGTATGACGGGACGCGAATTTTTTCGATGAAACTATAGTTAAGAAGCGTCGTCCAAATACAAATATTTCGTCAAATTTACAAACATTTCACTTTAATGTAAAACTATTTTTTCTATAGAGTTTTGGTCATCGTTCCACTCGGTCTCGGTCCTGTCGTGTGAAGACTCGTCCACCGCGATTCAACCCCTTTTTACATTTCACGGAGCGATTCAGCCTCTTCTTATATTAGAAAAGAATCCCTTCGTTACAATTTCGAACGGTACCTTTCCCGCTGGTTGTGGAATTATTTAATGTACAACTGGTTATAATACAGGTTACGCACCTTCGTAGTTGGCCGCAAAGCCCCGCATCGATGCCTGCCGGAAGGTGGTTGTGTACGTGAGCAGCATACGACTGCCGGTGGAGCGGATGAGCTCATTCACCTTGCCGGAACCGCAAAATTTGCCCAGTATCGGCGACTTGTGCCAGTAACCGTCCCGAATCTCCAGGTAATCGGACCGGCAGCTGTTTGATTTGTAAATATCCTGCGAAATGTGGTAGAGACGAGGGAAATGAAATCAAGTTAACCGGAGGCAAACGCGACAAGAAATCATTTTTCCGTTTCCATAGCGTGCACCATCTGGTGGAATCATCTAAGCAGGATGGAATACCGAACACCCCGCACACTGAGTGACGATTGGTGATGGTAGATGATGAACTTTTTGGGTTTGGATTCGGAACAGAATCCGCAAATGTGTAGCTTCTCTGCTAGACGTACCAGGTCGGTTATATTCAGAACTATCCTTTCGCCGTGTGTAGCCGTGATGCGCCATTCGCAGCGTTCCGGTTCGGTCGGCGGTGTCGTGGAGTAGTACGTCGGGGAGGTGAAGCTGGCCGAGTTTTCCTGGAACGTGCGTCCGCACTCTGAAACGAAGAACGGGCCGCATAAGTGGAGCAATGATGCAGTCGTTCAAGCGTAAGGGTTTCCCTACGTGCAGTCATGAATGAAAAATCACACCAGAAGGCGAGGGACTGTCGAAAAGGGTTTTTCTAATTTGTTTCTTGTCCGTCAGCAAATGGATATGTTGCTGCATGGTTGAGCTTGATGAAGTTAGTGAAATGGAGTGTGTACTGTAGGATATTGCACACGGATGCAGACACGGAGGCTTTGAAGTTAGTATGCTTAATGTTAAGAAGGAATGAAATGTAGATAACACATTCGCACAAGCACATTCCCAGGCCCTTCGCAGCAGTTTCCATTAGAGGAACTCCTGTACCTTTCTCACGACACGTTTTTCTTTGGTTGTATTGAGGAAATTAACCATGTGTGAATAACACATTTAAGTAGGTCATGTGACCCTTAGCTGCCAAGCCCTATTGTAAATAAGATGTAATAGAAGCCCTTAGGCTCAAAACTGCGGAGTTACTAGGAAAAGCCCAGGACGATGTATCCCACAACTGAAAGAAGAAACACTGCATTGCTTTTTCTACAACTTTTAGTCAAATCCAAACAAAAATCCAGCAACTGAAGCAAAGAGCCTTTATAAAATGTAAATTTCACTAGAAAAGCTTTGCAAGGAAAATTGTCAAAAAGCAACCTAGAATATCAAGTACTCTCTTCTTTTCTTGGCGAAAAGATCTAATAGGTCATGGTACCTACAATTTCTGGCTTACTAGACCCATTTTACCAAGTAGCTAGTTTGTCAAATGCTGGAGTACGAGAGATTGGTCTAAATGGGATTTTGGTGCGGTCCGTTCGTGTGAAGACCGACACCGCTACCATTATGCCACCATGCCGCCTCTAATATCGGTACTAATAAATAAGTACCGTATTTTAGCGTGTATAACAACCCTCCGTGTATAACGACCCCCTAGATGAACTATCCAAGATTTTTGGAAAAAAGATTTTATTTCTTTTTAAAAACAATTCGAACAATTTTATTGTTACATTTAATTGTGAACATAACAAATCAAAATACTCTTTCATATCGTCCTCACTGGTGTTTTCAAACACATTTTCATTGTCATCATCCCCGTCATCACTATCTTCATAAATTGCATGATCCTCAGTCCCATCAAGATTGATACTAATTTCGCATTTTTGAAAGAATTTGACGACAATCGCTTCGCTGACTCCTGACTATGCAGTAATGACCCATTGTCAGATCGCTGGAATGGTGGGTTTTTCTTATTCTTCCTGAAGAAGTCAGATTCTTCCAGAAGAAGTCAGATAGACCTCCAGGAATAGAAACGTTTTGCTTGAGCAACAATTTGTTTAACTTCTGCTGGTAGATGACCTCTAAATGCATCCAGTACTAGCATTGCTGATTTTTCACAAGAACTCCAGGTCTCTTGTTCCAAACATTTTTAAACCACAGATACATCCTTGTCTTATCCATCCATTCTTTTATTTCAACAAAACGACCTTTAATCTAAAAAGCTAGAACGAAAAAGTTAATATCCTTGTATAACGACCCTCTTAATTGGACTTTGGTCATTTTCGACCTAAAAGGAGGTCGTTATACACGCTAAAATACAGTAAGTAAGTAAGTAAGTAAGTAAGTAAGTAAGTAAGTAAGTAAGTAAGTAAGACTAATTAAACATGCTATAAGTTATCCTCGAATCCTAGACGAGACACCCATCAAGCAAAATCGTCTTGCTTTCTCGCTTTGGCAGGTTTGCTTGTGGATTAGTTAGAACGGGGAGCATGATAAATTTGTTTGCTGGGGACGTATCATTGAGGAACTATGTTTGAAAAGATTGTTCATACGTCGTTAAACCTAGTAAATCTGCATGCAATACAATGCTAACAACACTCGAACTAATCAAAAGCATCAGTGAATACTTACTGGCACACTTGTACAGTAGGTTCGCTTGTGCGATATCTCCCTCGCTGAGACGCAACCGTTGGCCAATTTCTGGCCTCTTCCGGCCCGGTATTTCGATGGGAAAGATCGTATCCAGATAGGTACCCTTGGAGAACGTGTTACGCGCGTAGTGCATTATCGAATCGTAGTCATACGGTAAGCCAAGCGAGTTCACCTCATCTTCGGTGAGCTTGTTGAAGTTGTACTCCTGCCCAACCACGATGTTGTTCTTCTCGATCACGACATGGTTTTCCCGATCCGGGCGCGTATGCTCATGCCAGAACCCAACCACGTGACCCAGCTCGTGCACCACAATGCCAAACTTGTCGCAGTTCTTACCGATTGAAATTGCTTGCGGTCCGTTGCCCCGTTTGCCGACGAACGAGCAGCAGCTGTTAGAAAGGGCGGCAAGGAAAGTCATTAGCAGTGGCCATTCGCGTTAGGCGTGAGGCGCCTTGCTCGAACTGCGTTTCGCCACATCTTACCCGCAGGCACGCTCGGTGAAAACGATATAGTTCGGATGGTCAATTGGGTTGCGCTCGACGAACTTGATGCACGTATAGTTCTCCCAGTGACGCATCGCCTGCCGGAACAGGGCCTTGTGCATGCCGCTAAAGTTCCCATCAATCTCGTAAGGTATGACGCCAAAGTCCCAGATGCGTTCCTTCTTTGCCGTGGCTGCCCGTGCCACGCGATGATGCTGATGGTCCCGATCGTCTGATGCATAGTAAACATGGCTGCGAAAGTGGCAATAAAATCAAATACCGCTGTTTACCATCGTTATGTACAACCCCCCCCCCCTGTATGCAATGACGTGGTTCGGTTCGTGTGCTGTACTATTTCATTTCGATTGATTCAGCGTTTAAACGCAGCAGGGGAAACCCGTGGCAGCGCATCGTTTTGCTTTTGATGGCCTTTGTTTTATTAACTGTAATGATTTGCATTATGTAGCGTTGAAGCAATGTGGGTGGAGTGCCACATAAAGATTATCAACAAATTGATAATTCACAGTTGAATGTTCTGAAGCATTTTTTTCAAATTTTATGTAAAAATTCAAACAACATTTTCAAATCGCCCGTTTACATTTGGCGGATAACAAACTGCAGCAAAGTTCCCATGTTCTGGCAAAATTGTAAAGCGCATTTGCAGGTAATACTGCGTGGAATATTCATCCGCATTTCGGAAAGGTTTTTTTCCGCATTACAAAAAGGCTACGAGTGAAAAAAAACCTGAAATATCCCACCGGCAATGATCCTACATTTGTATGCACGTCCTGCATCTATGTTGCGAGCATAAAAACGTCGATGAAATTGTACACCGTCGTGTACACACACGGTACACGTCGTCATTCTTCGCAATTCGTTACGGAATCATGAAAATGCTCTCCATTTCAACCCCCGGCGCAGCCGTGCAGCAACACGGTACGGAACGGAAGGAGCGGTAGGATTAAACTGCTGCACCCAATCCTCCCCGCTTGATGCACCGTTCGCGTCAAATCGTACAAAACGAAGCTTCGTCAAAAGCATGCCAGCCATCGCGTAGTGTACAAAGCACCGTTTACAAAGTTTCGTCCACGCGGTACGGCCAGCTGACGGGCCGCAATCGCCCGTCCGAAGAGGCCACTTGCAGCAAACACTTGACAGGACCAGGACAGGGCCACGTCTGCTTGTGTGTGTTTGCAGGAGAAAAGGAGCGGCGTACGTACCTTTCTGCTTCGTCCTCAACAGGTAAGTACGGTGGGGGTGAATCTTGAGCACCCGGAGCCTGTGCTTTATGGTCCGGTCGGTGATGCAAATTCATGCCATTGTCGCGTTCGTCCTGCACCGATCCGGTGGATTGTGCCCCGGCAGGTCGTTCGTAAAGGTGGTGCTCGGAACGATGACGATGTTGAGCGCGAGGATGATACGACTGGCCGTGGTTTCCATCGTCCCATCCGGTCTTCCCATCCCGTAGCTTACCGGCACTGGAGGTGGGGCCCATATCAACGGGCATGGTCTCCCGCTGTTCGTTGTTATTACCGTCATCGTTGTCGCGCTTGCCGTGGTCGTTAGTGATGACATCCTGATGATGCTTCCGTTTGCTGTCACCTCCAACGCGACGTCGCTTTTTCTTCGGTGTACGGGCGTGTGCCCTTCGCCCGTCCGGTTCGTCCTGATGGTGCGGCTCCCGGCGGTGGCTCGATCGAAGATTGCGATCCCGAACCGAGTACGTCACGGTGCCCAGCTCGACTCGCAAACGTTCCAACCGTGAGTGGTACGAGTTTTTGTTGACCGTCCCATTCGACGAGGACTGTTTGGATGTGGTTTTCGCTGTTGGGGCAGAGCTGTCCGTTATGCCGTCATCCGCATCGTGAAACTTGGGATGTTGGGAAGGCGAATGTTGCTGCTGCCGACGTCTGCGATGGTGACGACCGCGGGTGCGGACCTGACCAGCATCTTGTTCTGCGTTACCGCTCGTTAGCTGGCCGCTCTGCTCATTCGATGGATGCTGTCGTCTCGCAAGCTCCACTACGGGTGTACCTGGAACCGTAGTCTCGTTGCTTCCTCCTGCCCCTTGCGGGACTGTCCGGGATTGCATGCCGACGGTTACGGAAGCCGCTGTCGTCGTCGGTGTTTTCGTCACTAAGGCAAATGTGACTACTTTCCTACTGGCGTGATTGTTGCTGATAATATTATCGCTGATCGAATCGATAACGATGTCCTTCGTGTTGGACTGGATCCGATTATGGTCAATGTTCCGCATGGCACCGGTTGCATTTTTCTTGTTAGGCGTGGCAGTTTGTTTCTCGCTCACCGTGTCCCCCACCGTCGCGGGTTCGCGGCGCACAATAATGTTATCCCGGTTGTCGATAATGGTGGCCCGCACCGGAGGTTCACCGGAACTGTCCGTGATGGAATTTTCGCTCTCGTATGACGTGCCCGATGGTGAATGCCCGTACTGACCACCCGTGGCGGACGTCATACCGGACAGTGGCGTTGAGGCGCGCTGTTTCGTTTTCTTCCGTATCATGTCCGTCATGCCTTCCTCCTCGACCTGCAACCCCTCGAGATACACCTCCTGCTTCAGCTTCACAATGTCCTGCTCGAGGCTCTTGTTCATTCGCTGGCGCTGCCATTCGGTTTCATAATTTACGTTCGGCATTGCGATGTCGCCCATAAATCCACCTGCAAATGCAACAACAACAACAACAACGGAAGCGAAATGAAAGTGAGTGGGTGAGAACGAGTACGTGTTATGTGTGATTAGAAACACCCGACGACCCAGTTTTCAGCGGTTCACTGGAAGCACCTGCGCTTAACAGATAGTCCATAACCATTTTGACCATGTCCATGACCACATGCAGAACCCATTTATCACCTTTACATATGGGTTTACACGGACATGCACTATAGGACATCGGTGCCATATGAAGCATGGTGTTTTCTAAAATACGAAATAAAGCAACATTCTCACTGAGCTAACCTGCAACGAAATGGTTAAAAATGTCTGCCCATTGCATTCCCAGCTGTCTGGAAACATTGGAGAATGCTGTGAATCTAGAAGAAGTAATAGGAGTAAACTGCAGACCAGTTTAATTTATATTAAGCTTAACTAATTCATGTATGCATATGTTACGCTTCAACCATGACGATCCTTTTTAAATTCATTTTAATTATTTTTCAAACAAATTCACTGTTAGACAGCTCTAAGGGTTGTGCTCTTGAATCGCTGTAACGCCAAGTAAGATTAAACTTTCATGCGGTATTCATTGTAACTGATACTGTGGCCGGATAACCTTAATTATGATCATCGCATGGCTTATTCCACTTCCGCTCTGTACGCATCAGCCTTTCATATTGTGGGTATTGTCCAGCTGGCACGATTCATGTATATTTCACAATTTCCCAATTAGTTCGCATGAACCCACCCAGACCGGTGGTTTAATGGTAAGGATATCGATACCTCCACGACAGGAACCTTTTTGGTCTAGTCCAGTGGTCGGTAAACTTGTTGGAGCAACGAAACCATATACAGTCATTTCCCGAGATACGCGAATCTCAACATTTTGACAGTTGGTGTAATTTTGTATGTGAAATTCAATTTTTGATTTGCCAATTTTGAAATTTTCCCCCAAAACACGTTACAATTTAATATTATAAAAAATCAAAGATAAATCAAGTAACGTGAAAAAAAGAAATTGATTCCTAAATACTAAATATAATAATATATTTTTAATATAGTATAATATATTATAAAGGGAATTCGCTGTAACGCAAAAAAACGGGTTACGGGAAATCTTTTGGCACGCAATATTCGCCTTACTCGGGAAAAGACATGATACAGAAAAACACACATGCAACGAGTTTTTCAGAGCCCAGAAGTGACCGAAAACAGAAGCGATATCCTGGCAGAAAATTACCTGCTGATGGTTGAGAATAATCAGATGAGGTTTAACATGATTTTATAAGATTTCGATATCTATTTCACTCACAAACTTTAGTGAGGCTATCATTGTGGGACACCACCTTTTTTAGTAATTGTTGTTATTCCTTACGTTAGTTCTGCTTTATTTACACACATTTTTTATTTATTATTTTACATTATTGGGAAAAAAATGTTCAAAAGAGAGAAAGTTGGGAAAGATTGAGCTATTTGGGACGAGTGCACAATAGCAGAAGCTACACGTAAAAACTACCAAAACGCATGTGACTCGCGAGCCAAACTTTGCCAACCACTGGACTGCTCTAGTTCATCTTCTCGCTGAGGTTGACGAAATGCTAGTTCCGCAGCTCTAATGGTGGTGGCGATTGGTATTTAGATCGGAAAATTGACCAAAAAAAAAACATGTGAGTGTTGTGACAATTCAAAGAGTTTTACAATGTATTAATAACAAAGATTCACCTAGACGGGACAACAAACCTAGTTCCGATAACACTACAATCTACAATAACGCAAGCGATCATCAAATAATATAACACCAGTAACTATGTTATGTTAACTCATAGTATCGCTATGAGATGGTTAATTCGCCATGACTGTGACCCGTGGCCACCAGACTAGTGTTGGGTAATTCAGATGCAGGTTCATGAATTCTCAAGATTCAAAGGATTTTTCATACAGATTAAATTGGTATGAGCACCGCTAGCATCCGGTTGCGTGAAGCCATCCAGCTGATTTTTTGCTAGCAACTATTTTAGCTTATAATTTGCCCATGTTGAACTCAATCGCTCAGAATTAATCCTCACAAAACAAATTCCAAAATTAAATTGCATCTATACAGAAATACCTATTTCAGAAGCAAAAAGAATGAAAATTATAAAACCAAGTTTCCCGAGAGATCCATGAATCTACGAGGATTCATGAATATCGAGCATTTGCGATTTTCTAGGATTCATGATTCTTTGAGCATTCATGAGCCTTTTGAGAGCTGACTCTTGATTTGAAGGATTCCTAGCTGAAGATGCATATGAAAGACTCTTCGTAAAAGATTCATTAAGCACAACATTACTGCAGACCCATCGCAAATAGAAACAGTCTAAACAAAGCTAGAAATTGCCTGAATCAGCTAACTTTTAAGCTTTTTTACCAGAACTCGTTTCTAACGATTCTAATGTTGTAATAGAATAGTGAAACAATAATATTTTCCGTTGTGCCAAAGGAGGTGTATCCACTATATTGGTCAAAGATTCCTAAAATTGAGTATTTTTGCGGACTTTGGCTTGGGCAAAACTGAACAAATACGTGAATCCTTCGCTATTGTTGTATAAAAAAGTTAGAAAGCGTGCTTACTCTAAGAAATATTAATCAAAATTGAGTTAGAATACTAAATAAACGTTTTAATTCAAATTTTTCATAAGATATTAAACTATCAGATATGATATACTAGACTTTTTGTTACTACCACATAATCTAGTAAGTGCATTGTTCCAAAAAGTTTCGATCCCATGAACTTTAATATTTTTCATATCAGGCACGAAATGTTAGGATCGTTGCAAACTTAAATACTTATTAAACTGGAATAAATACTTATTATAGTTGCCATAAAGCGTCGACCATCCACACCGTTTCTTAAGTAATATCTTGGTACCCAATAAAGCACCTTACTGACTGCTTTGTCACACTCAGTGAAACAGGGCAGCGATTTAAGGTTCTTTCCTGGGTACGTGTGCATTGCTTAACATCCACGATGCCGTAGCAAAGCGTAAACACAATCAGTGGAATATGTACCAACAGCAAACGCTCTGCTGGTAAAATGGAATCCTTCGATGGAATGAGATAATTTCGAGGGGCGGGGATGAATTCAATTTTCCACATACGTCAAGAATTGGGTGCTCGACATCGTTCTGCCACCTACGTTCCATTCAATGGAACCGATTGACTTCAGCCGGAAACTATCCGTTTCGAACAGCTCGAAACCGGAACCCATGCTATCGTCTTCGAGGCCATTGTGACCCTGCGCTTTCCGGGCCGGGTTAGTTAGTTAGTGGTTCCATTTGGGTTAGAACATAAATTACGAATAAATTTGAATCAACCGCATGGCTGTCGGGCCAACCAGTAATTTCATTATTTGGGTGTAAAAGAGAGCCGTCCATTTTTGTTGTTGATCGTAGGGCAGGACAGAACTGCGAATGAAGTCAACCGAAAGCAAAAACCAACCGGCATTTCTTTGTGGCTACAGTTCATGCAATGGATGGATGGATGCACGGATGGTCAACCACTCACAATATCGTGTGTTTGTGGGTGGTGGTACGAGACCCTGCGATGCTGAAGCAGTGTTAGCATCAAGTGCAACAGGAGAAAGTTGGCAGAAGCGAGGCAAACAAAAGCGCATATGTGCATTTAATTGCATTTGATTCTTTCTTGTTCTTTTTCCCTTCTTCCCAGTGTGTCTCATGCAGATCTGGCGCCCAAATACGGCAAAACACATTTTCACACACATGTACACATGCACGGTACATATGTTTTTCCAACGTGCGATTTGGCGATGTGCTTCTTTTTTTCTTGCTGTAGAGCAGTCCCAGCTGAGAAATGAATCCCTCATCCATCCACCATTTCCCATCAAGCACTGCTCCCATGTATAGAACAATGCCATACAATTAGGTTACACTGGTCCTGTGGTTGGGAGTGTAAGTGTAAAATTTTGCATGTAATTGAGTCGCTAGAAGCGAGATACAACACGGGTAACAAATCACTGGAACCAAAATTATGCGGTACCAGCCCTGGTACGCATGATAGATGTGACAGATTTTATTCCCCGCAAAACACAACACAGAACGTTAAAGTGGGTCAAATGAATAAGGCTTGCACTTCCGAAAAACAAATGATGCTCCAAAGCATAATGGATGAAGCTTAGAGCCATCTGGATGTCGAGCAGTTTGATTGATGCAAACAAACATTTGGGTTTGAAAACGCAGATCCAAATGTTAAATACATTCCTATGAATTATTTAAAACATTTTCCTCTTACAAAAAAGCCCCCCGTTTGATAATTCAATTGTTTTAAGCAATAAACAACTGGGACTATGAATTAGAAATAATCATAGCTGAATGGGCAGTATTGCAAACCCCAGCTGGACTTATTGTGGTGATCATGCGTTATAGACCGTGCTGGTTGAGCCACTGTCTTCGAAGGAATGAAATTGTTGCTCTTGGGTAGTTCGAAATACAACATTTTTACAAGAAAATAAATAAAAAAGGCACACACAAAAAAAAGTCCAAAAGATACAGTGTTCCCAAAGCAACACCAACAACACCGATACAGTGTGTACAGAAAAGTCTGTCCTTCGGCGGTGGAATGATGATAAATGAGAATTAATTAAATTATAACCGTAGCAGAGCTGCGGCGCACGCGATCCCATTTAAATTGTTCCGCTCAGCCTCCCCCCCACCCCCCACAAGAACGCATATTGCATAGTGGTTGCGGCCTTTCCATTCCATTCAATTCCCAGGAAGCCCGGTGCAACATATGGATACAACGAAAAAAAAACAACAAAACATACACGTTGCCATAGCAGCACCAACACTGTTACGGATGCAGGACAGCATCTCTGGGAGTTGAATTGAATCATCAACGGGCGAAGTACGGGTGCAGTACCGTAGTAGTACCGCAACGAAACCAACGATCCACCGCCCCACAGAACGTGAGTGTCCCACTGGTGTGTCCACACGAAAAAAAAATAAACACAGCGGCAACAAAAAGGAACAGCTTAATTGCATTGTTTCTTGTTCTGTTCGATTAAAAACGAGCGTTTAAAATTAAATTCAACTCAGCATGGCCCCGTATCATGTTGATGCAATAATATCATTCACCAATTGCTGCTTGTTTCAAATGTGGTTATGATAGCGGGAAATATGCTCACAGCATTTCGCTAAAATTAAATCAATAGTATGACAACAAACTTAGCAAAATATCTGAGAACTGCAAAAAAAAGTCACAGTTGAACGAAAATTAACTTGATTGAATTACACAGCTCTAACACTAGGGATTACTCAACATTAATTATCCAACATTAAAAATCATGTGTTGGATGAATACATAAGGATTAAGTTGTCCTGATCAGGAACCGAGAAGCTTGTGACTTAAGTGAGCATAAATATCCAAACAACATTAGTAAGGGTTCGTTCGCTAGAATGCTCAATTAATATAGCTTTAATTTTTAGTGATGAACCGATTCACTATATGTATATCTTTTTCTGATTTATTCTTATAGTACGCAACCATATTAGATCATAATCTCGTTTTTCGAAATAGTTAGTGTGCTTTTCTTCGTCTATTTGCGGTTCTATTTGAAGAGATAATGAAGTTTAATGAGTTTGAAGTTGAATTGCACGCTTGAATTCGGTACTTTTCGTAGATTACCAGCCATCATCTGCTAGTTTTATCATAACGTCCTTTCTGTCGGCTCGGTGGTGGGACCGATCAAAAATTCCATCCGGACTAATTCCCTCATACGCAAGACTAACCATCCATCCAACTACGGTTAAATAAAGTCAAAGAAAGCCAGAAATGGCAGCCCTAGACCTCGTGAGGTTGTTGTACTGATAAAGAAGAAATAGAAGAAGTAGTCCAGGCTGGGTAGTTCGGTGTCATTTATATGACATGACTCTTTTTAACGATATCCTTTTGAATATGGCTAAGAGATGGTTGATGTGTGTGGATTGATGTAAAATAACCAAACCTTAAAAGTGTAATAATGAAAATATGTGAATAAACCGTCAGGAACTGTCAGCATAAAAATATACAGAATTTGGACAACTAATCAGCAATCATAGACTTCAAGTATGGACGACGTCCCGTTGGGATTTGAGAAGGCGCTACAGCTACTTCAAGGTCTTGGCCAGCTGCATGAGGTCGCTGCAACACTCATGATCGAGTGCCGTCGTCTGGTAATTATTCCGATTTTCTGGCTGAGTTATTTATGCTATCACTCCAGCTCAATCTGACCTATCACGACTCTTCTGTCCATATGGAGGGTTTTAAAGGACTTTCCCGAATACATCGTCATGGCATACATACAGGACATGTGTGTATGGACACCTTATGCAATATAACACACATTACCGATTTAACCCGAGTGCATCCTTAGGATGAGGGAGGGAAATGTCGCTCATCCACATAGCTATAAGTTATATACCCTGTCGATCTTCCGTGAATAACAAAAAAATATCATTATGAATATGTTTCTAAACCTTCCCAAATGTCAGAAGAAACAGGGGAAAACTTTTTTGTTGTGAAAACTGACGCTTCGAGAGGCACACAATTTTAAAACCAATAAGACCTTCAGTAATTACACATTGTTTGGACATGGAAAAAAGGAACATAAGATAACCAAGCGAACGCTCCAGCCTGAGCACGCTAAAACCAATAATAAACGGTCTGCTAACTATGCTGATGGGCATAGCATAATTCAAAGCACCGTAAAATGTTCCCACGTTTTTTTTAAATAAAAAACCACAGTATAATTAAAACATACTCCTCAGCAGTAGCCGCAATGAATCATTATGCAACCTTTTGAAGCGTGTTGATGCCACGTTTAAATATCATCAACTAGGAGCTAAAAAAAGTGAAGTAATTAGCAATTTAAATTGCTTTTGCGCTAAATATTTAACGTTTTTATTTATCATCGCTATCGTTAACAGCTTTAATAGGATTATGATTATTATCCTATGTGGCAAAAATGGTACTGGAGAGTGACTACTACGAGAGTAAAGATTTATTAACGTAACTAAAACATATATGTGACTAAGTATATACAACCTGTATATAAACCTGTAACAAATTATACATACAAAGCATACTTTCCTACTTCATTTCAAAGCAGAATAGTAAAATTTTCATAAAGGTGTAGTACATTTAAAAAATATTGTTTTTGTTTCTTTTTCTCAGCTGGAGGTCAAAATGGGAAGCAACGCTTCGAGTGCACTCGCAAAATTTTAAATGTGATTAACTCGAAACAATGTACTCAAAATTAGCCAACATCGTAAAGGTTCGTTCGGTTCGAATGAAGTTTATTTTTTTTGGATTTAGCTTTTCTATTATCGTACGTAGTAACAGTTTTCGTAATTTCTTCTGGTGCTTTTCGTTCATTTTTAGAAAAGTATATTTTGCTAAATGCTGCTCTCTATGCTGCTCTGTAATGGGGTAGGATCCAAAGCCTCTTGAAGGTTCCATAGGTTCTCCTACTTAACTTCTATTCCGTTACGTCCTCTCCGTGCAGGGTGGTAATGTCCTTATGCTTATCCAAGTTTGAGAACACGGGCTGTTCTCAACCCCTTGGGCGGATGGTGTGGATAGTCCAGCTTTCTGAGCTACCTGATCGTGGGGGTGGGGGGGGGGGGGGCAATCAGACGCTAAACGAAGCTGTTACGAGGCCCTCCCGAGATAATTCTGTATGGAGGTACTAGGTACTCTGTATAGAGCCGGAACCTTGAAGCAACTGGTTGACGCCCTAGCCACATTGAACATGGACCACGTAGCTCTAAGAGGAATCCGGTGGTTAGGGAGTGGTGTACAGAACAAGCGTGGCAGCAACCGCTACGACATCTACTATAGCAGCCACGACCGCCACCACATGCTCGCAACGGGATTCGTCGTAGGACCCCGGCAGAAATCCGATATAATCGGCTTCAAGGCTATTGATGACAGGCTATGTACCAGAGCCAGATTCTTCAACATCAGCCCCATTAACGTTCGCGCCCCTACCGAAGAAAAGGACGAAAAGGACGAAGAGAAAGACCTGTTCTATGGCCGCCTCGAAAAAATCACTGACCAGTGTCCCAGGCATGACCTCAAAATCATCCTGGGGGACTTCAATGCTAAAATCGCTAAATCAACGTCTACATGAGTACAGCACCGACAATGATAGTAGATTGGTCCTGGTGAGGCTATAGGTGAGGCTCTAAAATGGGTGAGGCGAAAGGTGGAACGCTCTAAAAACGAATACTACCAACTGCGCAACGACGCTTTTTACGCCAAGAACATAGTTTCATGTATATAGTAGTCTTAGTGAAAGGATAACTAATTATAAGTATGAGATATTTGTAATAAAATTTAGTCTAACTTTGCAATCCGTACTGAGAATATTTCTTTTCTTCAGGTATTGAACAAAGGGTGTGCGCCAAGGAGACGGGTTAGCTTGTCTACTCTCCAAGGGCCATCAGCGACTCGGAGGTGGAAACTTCGGAGACCATCTTCTATAAGTCGATCCAAATCCTGATGACATAGACATCATTGGTCTACGGCACTCCTAAGCAGCGGATGCTCACCAAATGATTGAGCCGGTGGCTGAAATCCTCGGGTTGGAGCGACCATCAGCGAATCTGCTAACAAACGAAGTCGTCCAAAAGTTCACCTATCTTGGGTCAAAAGTCAGCACCGGTATTACATAGATATTGAGATACGCGATAGGGTGTGCTGGCTGCCAACCGGGAATTCTATAGTCTGAGGAAACTCCTCTACTCAAAACACCTGCAACGATCAACGAAGCGGGAACTATATAGAACTTAGATAGTTCCAGTACTCACATACGTCTCTGAGACATAGACTTTGTCCAAAACTTTGACAAAACTCTCTTAGTTGCGTTTGAGAGGAAGACGCTCAGAAGGATTTTTGGCCCCGTATTTGTGCCGCCATAATGATGAGCTTTATGAGCTGTACGACGATGAGCTGTAATTACTGTCGTACAACAGATTAGACTCGCCAGACTCCGGTGGGGTGGTCACGTCATGAGAATGACGCCGGACGATCCAGCTCAAAAGTCCTTTAAACTCGTTCACCTGAGGCATGGTAGGCCCAAATTGAGGTGGAGTGATGGCGTTGATGCGTCTGCCAGAAAGGCCAGAATAATGGATGAGTGGTGAGCGGTTTAGAGAACTCCTGCAGCAGGCCAAGACCCTGGAGTGGTTGTAGCCAGATAAGTAAGTAAGAACATATTCTGCTAAACGTTTTCAACTTTACAATTTTTAACATAATTCAAAAATCATACGTACAATGTTAGACTTATAAAAGTTTAAGGTGAAAATATCAATCATGGATGTCTCATTGCATCGAGTATAAAGTCTAATGTAGGCAACTTCAAAAGACTTATATATTGTGAGTAAGCAAAATTGGAGCCAAATAATTGAAGTAATATGAACACTTCCAAGCCTCACAGACTGCAACAAGCACTAAAAAATAATGGAAATACTTTTGGGTATTAAACACATGATCGCTATTGTTCATATACAGTAACTGCTCCAGTTTTCGGCAGCTTAATGCAGCTTTTCTGGCAATAATTCTCATCTTTGTGATTTTGTTTCGGTTTCTAAACTATCGTAGTCTATTTCTGTATAGGATAATTGCTCAAGTTTTCGGCACCTGGTTCTACAAAAATTAAAACCACGATACGAGTTGGACCTTTCATCTGGTCGATACTTTAGGTGAAAATTATGCAATAATAAATCGGTACAATTTTCATTTTGTAACATGTGTGAGTAGGAGTGTCCGTATACTTATTTCCAAGTGAGGGAGTTTCCCATATTTCTCTGCTTATATTTTATTTCGCTTAAAATGTGCGCTCTTTTACGATGTACCCTCACCCGTCCATTCCAACCCGTTTGGTAATTTTGTCAACATGGCGCTATATGACGTACACCCGACTGGTAGCTAGGCAACCGTGCGAGATTTACTTACTCGATTTGCAAGGATCCATGTCGATGTCACCAGAGATGCTTTTCGGAAAGCGCGCATCGAGCAGCTCATCAATCGTGTACCGGTGGTGTTGATGCTTCTGCGTTATCAACGTCTCGTTCAGCAACAGGCCTTCGGTAAGCTGATTAATGAAAATGATCACCATGACGATCGGTACCCAGCGCGGAAATCCTACCGATAGTCGGTACGGTTTATGGTTCCGCACTACATCCGACACCGGTTGCTGCGGATGGAGCCCTCGGCGCCGGTGGTGCTGACGGTACGCCGACGGATAAATCATCATCGTTTGCTCAGCTGCTCCTATGCGAATCCTTCGCCGGTAAGTTAGCTGTTTCACCGTTTTTTATTCCTGTTTTTCACTTTTCTCCTCACTTTTCTCCTCCCTATCCCTGGCTTCACACCGACGACCAAGGGGGGTGCAGCTCTAGCTGCCGCGCGAAGTTTCAATGTTCGACTAAAACCACGTGTGGCGAGGTTACATTATCGTTCGCTGGTGGATATTGATGTAGTAGAAGTGCCGGAAAGTACCTGCAAGCGATTGCGTACGTGCGCAATCTCGTTTTCCGCACACGGCCACACTACAGCTCATCGAATCGAACTTGTCACTTCCGAATACACCTTTCCCCGTTTCGCGCTTCACTTCACTAAAATTGGATTATCCACCCGCCCGTCCGTATAAACGCACTATACAGCATTACAGATTGATTTTCTGCTTATCCTTGCAAAGCATCAGCATGTCGAACAGTATTGTCTAACCCTGCAAAACCAACCGAACCGTACGGAAAATGAAACCAAACACTTGCTGTGCGAGGGAAAACGTTTGAAAGAGTTTGATATTTTTTCACTTCGACATAATTGAACCTGTTCGTAGTTGTACGAGGCGACTTCCTCTGAGCTCACTTGCGTAATTCGCCCGTGGTGGCGATAGGTTCTGCTACGATATCACACCAACTAACCAACGCATTCAGCGTAAGTTATGGGCTGCCAGATCATTCGAACGTCAACACTATTGATAAGGCGATACATCCATTCAAAGCACAAACGACTACCGGACACGGGATCTGGACCCGTTGGGAACGATATGCAGGCAAAGTTAACATGTCTAATTTTGGTATAAAAATAGCGACGAAATTAGAGAGGCGCTGTGAAATTCCACCCATGGCTAGAACTCCACCGGTGACCATTCGGCGAAACATTTCATTACGGAATCGTTGTTCACGTGCTATGCATGAGCCACATGTGACACAGACAAATATCCCTGTCCGTGTTTCAAAATCGTAATTTGCCAGACCCATCGGTCGTTTCATCAAGATTCCCTACACAGAACAACACACGTTCCTTTCTTAGGGCGGGTGGAGGAAATGGAGTGCGTTAAGGGGTAAAAGTGGGATCGGATGTGGGGTATGCAGCATGTCTCCTGAAACATTCACATACCCATTGCCATCAATAAAAACTGCTCTTCCGTGGCAAAGGACCCGACCAAAGGGAAAGCGATTATTCGCAGCAGTCCCTTCCATTCCCCAAAGACGTACCACCGGAAACCACGACGGTTAAGGGTTGCCTTTCGGGTTGTTTTGGTTGCCTGCTGCTGGTTTGAATAGGTCGTTGGTAACATAAAGAAGGAGAGCAAAAAAAAAAAGCGACGATACCCAGACTTTGGGTTTAACCCTCGACCGCTTCGCGCAATCGTCCAATCAAACGTTTTTGGCCCCAAAAAACCCCTTCTGACAAGATGCGGACGGATCCTTCCCAAGGGATGGCCGTGAGCCCGCGCGCCTGAGTGCGTGTTTCTGTGTGCGTGTGTGTGTGTCAAATGACTTTGTATTTTGTTGAACAACAAACTTGCTGCTTCCATTCTGTTGTGGGCGAACAGAATCCATCAGCAATATAACAGGTTCTCGGAAAGCGTGTAAACATTTTGATGAGCATGGAATCCTTCGCGGTAGAGATGCGCCGATAGATAGCCAGACAGCAGCGGTACTCGGTGTGCGTCGAAACTTTAGCAGCAGGGTTGGTCAGGGGTAGGGTGAAGAATTGATGCTGGTAAACACGGGTGTTTGAAGAGGCGATGGAAGGATTTGGAAGTATTTGTACGCTCACGGCAAGCCTGTGCTGATAGCGTACTTTATTGGTTCACTCCGAATGCATCAACAACCGTCTTTTACTGTCCATCAAATGCTGGAGCACCCCGTATCGACAAAAACGCCAGCACTGCGGCCTGCTGTAATGTATAAACAAGACGCAATCGCCTGCTCCAAAACGACCTTTTGCTGGTGTGATTTGCGCTGGCTCTTGCAGGGCAGGGAGCGCCCTTCACGAGCCCATCATCAACAAAGCAGGCTGCGATGTGAAAATGGAGAAGGACGTCCGCGGAACACTTGCTTTGATTGATGAGTGGCAGCAGGGCGAACCATTCATATGGGAGGGAAAACAACGTTTGTGTTTATCATTAGGGTAATTAAATTTTCCTGCCATTTAGCATTGGACGACGGCATGTGGGTATCGCTTGGCCAAAAACAAAAAAGGATATCACCGCGTAACGGATCGTTGCGGCGGTGAAACAATTGTGTTGACACGCGTCCGCCGAAAAATGCCACCGGATTCCAAACGGTTGCGAGAGTGCATCCCGCGGGGAACCAATTACCAGCACAACAATAACACTAGCAACAGCAGCAGGAACCGCGCAAGAAAAAGCCTTCAGAAAAGATGCTGTCGGAATCCTCCTCCCGGCGCCATTCCGCGGGCAACACATCTTTCGCGCACCTTCTCACTGACGCTTCCCTTTCCGTGTCGGATGCGTTGTTCTTCTTCACTTACGCGCCACACACAGCGCCACTGATGATATGCGCACTGATAAGAATCCCCAGCATCCAGACAGCCAGACAGACAGACAGGAAAGTCTGTAGAAGCGGTCCGTCGGGACGGGAATCTGGCTGTTGTTCCGGGTTTAATTGCACGTTTCACACAATCAGCTCCTGGTTTTGTTTTTTAATCACCCCTCGTTGAAGAAAATGGGGAAAAACGGGCAACAATCAGACGAAAATCAAGGAAAAACGCTCTTGCCAGGGAGCAGCGCCTAGTTTCACTGCGTTTCGCACCGGCACAAGCCACACACTGAAAGGCGAAAACAGCTGTGGTGGAAGCGCACCCGTTGTGCGAGAGAACCAACATCGCGAGCGAGAGAATGCCAGGCCCTCGCGCGGCCCCACCTCGTTCCTTGCACATCCCCTCGATGGAACCAACAATCCTCCTATTCGGCCCGATGTTTGGCCCATTTTTGGCCCCTCTTTCGCTTCGTGCCAGCTTCGGCAATCCGACCGAACGGTCGGAACAGTCGAACACTGACAGCGAGGATGATTTTTCTGCTGCATGGGCCTGCGTCAGCTGTCAGTGTCACCACACCACGAGGCAAAATCAAAATAAACCCGGTGAATTGTTTTCATTCTCGCGAAAAGCAGTACAAGCAGTTAAGTTGAGGAATTACTGCACGAAACGCGCTTCAAAATGCCGTACGCAAGAAAAAAAATGCACAGTGGAGACACACATCTACGGCGGCGGTGGCGGCTAAGAAACCGAAAAAAGGATTTGGATGAAATAGACGCAGATTTGAAGACTGAGCCGGAGAAGCTGTTGCAACAGGAGATCGACCTGGACAAGCCGGGATTCGGACAGTTTTACTGCATACACTGTGCTACGTACTACATCAACGATCAGGCCCTCCAAGCACACTTTCGTACGAAGGTGCACAAACGGCGGCTGAAGGCGCTGGAAATTGAACCATACACCATAGAGGATTCGCTACGAGCAGCGGGTCAAGGCAGCTTCGTACAACCCCAGAAGCGCAAGATGGAAACTCAGCCCTGTCTGGCGGATGTGGAAGCGGGAAAACGAATCAAGGTGGACACGGTGATGGAAGACGAGAAACCGGCAAAGCAAGAGTTATCGAAGGCCAGAAAGATAACCGACTACAAGAAGGTGCTGGAACAATTTTGAATAAACAGGCCTAGTAAATGGAGAAACGTTGAAATTTATTGCGAAAGTAACATGGGGTGTGCATTATTGACCCCGAAACACGTGAGGTCGTTAGTTTTTATGGTTTACGAAAACGCGATACTCTCGTCCGTCCGCATGCGCTTTTGTTTTTACATGTGATCCGTGAAGTGCGGATTACCGGTCTCATTCCTTCGCTTCGTTAGAATATCGCAACCGGACTCTGTGACGAGCAGTGTGTGCTCGAACTGAGCGGAAAACATACCGTCGGCAGTAACCGCAGTCCAGTCGTCGGGCCAGGATACATCTCGCCACGTACCCTCCGATATCATGGGTTCAATCGTGAAACAATGGCCAGGCTTCATGACACCGACCGCAGAATTTTCTGAAATAGATCAGCTTTTTTTAAGCACATCTTAAAAGCTAAACAGATGATGCACTAAACTTACTGGCATAGTGAGGTACATTCGGGGCGGTATGGAACAATCTGTGAATGCCATGACCGCAGTAACTCTTGACAACGCTGTATCCATGGGCATGCACATGCTTCTGTATTACATTTCCGATTTCACGATATCGTTCTCCGGGTCTGAAAAATATCATAAATTACACATTATCATTAAAAATACCAATATGTGAAATCTTTTCCAGCATACTTCACGATAGCAATTGCCTTCATCAACGCTTCATGGGTAACTTGTACCAATTTCTTGTGCTGCTCCTTTACATTGCCGACAAAAAACGTTTCGTTCAAATCGCCGTGAAAACCACGATGGTACACCGTAACATCCACATTGCAAAGATCGCCATCTTCCAGCGGACGCAGATCTGGTATGCCGTGGCAAATTACCTCATTGACCGAGGTACAGCAAGACTTCGGGAAGTTGTAGTAGTTCATCGGACTGGGGTAGCATTCCCGCTCGATGCATGCCTCATGTACGGCTCGATCGATTTCGTCCGTCGTTACACCCACGCCACAGACGCGTGCAGCTTCGTCCAAAACCTCGCGTCCCAGTCTGCAGGCCACGCGCATACCCTCTATTTCTTCATCATCTAGTATCTTGATCGTGTTATTCCCCCGCAGTGCCTCTTCCGACTTCGATCGACCTTCTTTGTGATCGGCATAGTCCGGTCTTGGGATAGACGCCGGTACCGGTCGACGCGGTGATTGTTCGAACGGTCTCAGCTTGCCGGTGAACGTATAGTAAGGCCACGGATTGTATGCATTCGATTCCTTTCCCTCTGTTGACAAAACATGAAACGGGCGTGAGCAAGTAACATCCTGCCAGGCTGCTGGAATGCACCATAACACTTACTAGCAAGGAGATGAATGATTTTGTGCTCCTTCCAGGAACCTTTGAAGCAGTCTTGGCTGCAAAAGTACGACCCTTGGATGCCCATCTTCAGGCACACCGGGCACTGCAGTGTGGCGGACTTCTTGCAGTCGTCCGTTCCACAGAGATGCTTCGCTAAATCACTCATTTCGCTATCTTTTAGGCACGGCAAACTGTTGCAACGATATCTGGAGCGCGATACGCAAAACTAGAAACCGGCACTGGGATCTGGCGTTCAACGCAAGCAAAACACAGCACCACAATTACCTAACTTGTAGAGAAGGAAAAATAACCGCCTAGACCTTAAAAGAACAAGAATTCGCTTGATTTTCCTTTATTTTCCCGTTCCCTTTCTTCTCCTTTTTTGGTCAGTTTGACAAGGTAAACGTCAAACGCGAACGCGACATTTTGGTCCGAACTCCCTAGCGCTGTTTTTTTTTATCCACCAAGATTTCTTTCGATACATTTTCTATCTTAAAATAAACTGTATTCTGAAATGTAATTTAAGAGTTCTTTCTACTATCTCGATAACACTTTGTGCTTTATAAACAACGGAGAACCGAAATTGAGGTTCACTCTTTTCATAAGTTTATTAATATCAGTTCAAACAACAATGAATCACAATACGCGCAATACGCCTAATTTCAGTTAAATTTAGAATCATGTTTTCTACAGTGCGATGGCATTAACTATCTGAATCCCATGAATGTGTCCAAATGATTCACGAAACTATCCAGCGCGCCGGGTGCAAGTTTTTCTAGCTGCCTAAGGTCGGACTCCGCCAAAGTCTGCAGCAACGTATTCGGTGTGCAGTAGAAGAGATTCTTATCCTTACTTAGACGTTCGGCCAGCTCAGTTTGATGGTTGTTCATCAGCGTTTCGTTCACGACCACAATCAACGGTTTGCCTGCCTCCAACACTTCTATGCAACTTCCGGCGCCGGCATGACTGATCACCAGATCTGCCCTGCTTATATCTTCACCGATACTGCTTTTGAGGCCATACGCAGATAATCGTATGCTAGTTAGCTTTTGAATGTATTCCACGTTCAGCGGTTCTCCTTTTCCAAACTGTATTGTGAGCGTTTCGCAACCCAAAACAGATAATTGCTGCAAAACAGCGGCAGACGATACGATTCGCACTAAATCCTGGAACTCGGTGGTGCCCACTGTCACAAACACGTTCCTGTAGAGTTTTTGCATCATTTTTGCTTCGTAAAATTGATGATTTTACTTGATCGACGAGCCAGAGTTTACAGAACGAAATCCTTATCAATTGCGTAAAGAACGTAAACAAGTGGTGTTTGCGTGGTTTGACAGAGAACTAAGGGCGCTGTGCGGACATCTTTGAAGAAGTATTTAAAGTGTCTCTTTTCTCTTCAGTTACGTGTTTGGGCCGATCAATCCCATGCTCCAAAACGTCACTTGAAAAGACGTCTTTCCGCGGTCTTTTCGGGGACGAAAAGACCACGGAAAGACGTCTTAATAACACCTCAACGGACCAACTGTCATGGCGACCCAAAACATCAACCGCTGTACAAAAAATTGTGCCGCAGCAAAAATTATTTTTTGTGCCGCTTTTTTCCGAGCTTTTTTTGTGCCGCTTTTTTCCTTCGGTCATCTTTCCCCAATGAAACCCTACAACAGTCCGGTCCGAATGCAAGCTAGCTATTTATAGAATTGAACTTGTGTATGTCTGATTGTGCAAATGTTTCTAGTTCTTTATTGAATTGTCCTATGCGTCTGTTTTGTTTGGAAGACGACTGTAGAGCTACAAAAGCAACAACAGTGTAGTGGAATGGAAAACGTAATGCTGTTGTATTTCTTGATCAACAAATCGCGAAAAATGCGTAAAATTGATGGTGTACGTACTACCCGGTAAGCGTTTTGATGTATTTATGACCTCGGCCACGAAAAATGTGTTTTCTTTAGATGGTTTGAGATAAATACAGTGCGATATTTGTGAATCGTTTCAGATACGGTAAAACGCTTCCGATGATGCCATTTTACCATCTGACTATGTGGAAAACCTTTCTCCTTCGAAAAACTGCATCGAATCGGCAATAGGTTAGAAACATATTCATGATGTGTTATCAACTAACGGAGGATTAGAAAATGTTTAATGTTTTGCAAACCGAAGTAAAACAGGTGTGTCATCGTTCCTGTATTACACAAAAAGTCATTTCGTCAAGGATAAGACAAATAGGGACAAATGGAATAGTATTGTAAAAAAATGTTTGCAATCCTGCAGACCCGGTGGAAGAGATACAGCATCATGATTATACCGCATGTGTAATAGAACAGTGCACTCCTTTCTTTCAAATAAAAGCTTGCCTCGTGCAACCGCAGTGCTAAAACACGCTACCTGCAAAATGTACATGTATTTTTCATTCACGGCCTTTAGTGCCACAAAAACTACACAAACATTACCATCAGCTACACAAATTCAACATGTTAAAACAGATTCGGACTCCGAGGGTTGATGGCGTTTAGAGAATCTATTCCGACAAAAAAGCATTGCGATGAGGTGCTGGAACAATCGCTGGGTGTGTCTACATAGGAATAAGGCAACACAGTTGTAGTTCGGGATCCTTTCCTCGTTCCTGTTCATACCAGCTATCCTGTTCAAAAACACAATCATTCTGTAGAAGGATCTTTCAAGCCGTCTGCTTCACTGCTGGCGATCCTATTTAGAATCGGTAACAGCTCATGAAGGTGATGCAGCTACTCAATATATTTGGATAGTTTCGGGAAAGTCTCCTGAATGATATTTCTATCAAGAAAACAACCGTATTTTAAAATATTACCGACAAAAACACGTTTATTTAACTCTTTATCTTTCCCTTGGTGTTGTTTACACTAGCTTGATGGTCTTCTTCTTTGTCTTCTTATCGAGCTTCATATGGCATGACAGCCAAAATAACGCACAAGGTAACAACATCAACAATGCAATGCCCACAGTTGTTGGCTTAAAATAGAAAATTGTTGAAAAATCGTCTGATTATGCATAAAACTTGTACGATAAATTATGAAATCAACTGTAAGTACAATTTAACGTTGAATTTTCACTCAATATGCCGTACAAACGATTTTGAAATAAATGAACTCGCTAACTAGTAGTATAAACACAAAGAATCGGTCTTTTCGTGGGTTCTTTGTAGTGTAATGCACTGATTTTATTCCACACTCTCGTAAATCAATAATTTCACTAGCAGAAATTACAATGGTTGTACCAAACAGAAAAAGTTAAACGGAAGAACGGAAGAACGGAAGAACGGAAAAACGGAAGACGGAAGATGTTCTCTCAACGACGATCGAATAAAGCCCATGCTACAAAGAATCCACGAAAAGACCGATTCTTTGTGTTTATACTACTAGTTAGCGAGTTCATTTATTTCAAAATCGTTTGTACGGCATATTGAGTGAAAATTCAACGTTAAATTGTACTAACAGTTGATTTCATAATTTATCGTACAAGTTTTATGCACAATCAGACGATTTTTCAACAATTTTCTATTTTAAGCCAACAACTGTGGGCATTGCATTGTTGATGTTGTTACCTTGTGCGTTATTTTGGCTGTCATGCCATATGAAGCTCGATAAGAAGACAAAGAAGAAGACCATCAAGCTCGTGTAAACAACACCAAGGGAAAGATAAAGAGTTAAATAAACGTGTTTTTGTCGGTAATATTTTAAAATACGGTTGTTTTCTTGATCGAAATATCATTCAGGAGACTTTCCCGAAACTATCCAAATATATTGAGTAGCTGCATCACCTTCATGAGCTGTTACCGATTCTAAATAGGATCGCCAGCAGTGTAACAGACGGCTTGAAAGATCCTTCTACAGAATGATTGTGTTTTTGAACAGGATAGCTGGTATGAACAAGAACGAGGAAAGGATCCCGAACTACAACTGTGTTGCCTTATTCCTGTGTAGACACACCCAGCGATTGTTCCAGCACCACATCGCAATGCTTTTTTGTCGGAATAGATTCTCTAAACGCCATCAACCCTCGGAGTCCGAATCTGTTTTAACATGTTGAATTTGTGTAGCTGATGGTAATGTTTGTGTAGTTTTTGTGGCACTAAAGGCCGTGAATGAAAAATACATGTACGTTTTGCAGGTAGCGTGTTTTAGCACTGCGGTTGCACGAGGCAAGCTTTTATTTGAAAGAAAGGAGTGCACTGCCCTATTACACATGCCGGTATAATCATGATTCTGTATCTCTTCCACCGGGTCTGCAGGATTGCAAACATTTTTTTACAATATTATTCCATTTGTCCCTATTGGTCTCATCCTTGACGAAATGACTTTTTGTGTAATACAGGAACGATGACACATCTGTTTTACTTCGGTTTGCAAAACATTAAACATTTTCTAATCCTCCGTTAGTTGATAACACATCATGAATATGTTTCTAACCTATTGCCGATTCGATGCAGTTTTTCGAAGGAGAAAGGTTTTCCACATAGTCAGATGGTAAAATGGCATCATCGGAAGCGTTTACCGTATCTGAAACGATTCACAAATATCGCACTGTGTTTATCCTAAACCATATAAAGAAAACACATTTTTCTTGGCCGAGGTCATAAATACATCAAAACGCTTACCGGGTAGTACGTACACCATCAATTTTACGCATTTTTCGCGATTTGTTGATGAAGAAATACAACAGCAATACGTTTTCCATTCCACTACACCGATGTTGCTTTTATAGCTCTACAGTCGTCTTCCAAACAAAACAGACGCATAGGACAATTCAATAAAGAACTAGAAACATTTGCACAATCAGACATACACAAGTTCAATTCTATAAATAGCTAGCTTGCATTCGGACCGGACTGTTGTAGGGTTTCATTGGGGAAAGATGACCGAAGGAAAAAAGCGGCACAAAAAAAGCTCGGAAAAAAGCGGCACAAAAAATAATTTTTGCTGCGGCACAATTTTTTGTACAGCGGTTGATGTTTTGGGTCGCCATGACAGTTGGTCCGTTGAGGTGTTATTAAGACGTCTTTCCGTGGTCTTTTCGTCCCCGAAAAGACCGCGGAAAGACGTCTTTTCATGTGACGTTTTGGAGCATGGGAGAATATATTTCTGCATGACAGTTGCGCAGCAAGCTGTCATGCCCAATTAACGGATTTACATTTTGACGTTTAGCGATCAGAACAATGATATACGGCCGGTCATGATCCTACAGGACATTACAGCTCGGCTGTCCTGACCTAGAATTGACCTCAATTCCGACTACTACAGAAGTTCTCCTATGTTTCAGCACTGATAGCCCATTTCCTCAACTTGTCCGCTTCTAAAACGCCATCATATGCCATCTGCGTATTCTGACATCCTTCGACATCCCTAACAACGTACCTGTCGTGGGGAAGAACTTTATGAATTACGTAAGGGCCGCGGAACCTTTTGTTAAGCTTTTTGCTAACATTAGCCGTGTCTGTATATCGAATGGCAACTAACTCTCCTTCCTTAAAATTAGGGGCTGGTCTAGTCTTTCCTGCAACGTATCGTTCATTTCTGTCTTGTGACGCTCTAATATTTGTTTGTGCCTCGGAACGGAGATGACTGATATCCTTTCCTCCATCTTCTATCTTAGACTCAAGGAATTCGCGTAACTCATCTACAACCTCACCCCGCTGCTCGGTTCCGAAGAGAAGAACAGATGGAAGAAAATTCGTAGAACTGTGGACAGTATTATTAAGAGCATACTCGGCAGTGCGTAAGTGCAAGTTCCAATCAGAATGATCGGCGAGATCAGATAATTTACTTAATATGGGACGAATCACGCGATTAGCACGTTCGACCTGACCATTAGCTTGAGGAGAAGCTGTAGCGTTTAGTATATGAGAAATATTGTGAGATTCAAGGAACTCCTTAAAAAGGGTTGATGTAAAACAGGTCGCACGGTCGCTTATAATGCGCCTTGGCCTACTATAATAAGACATATATTGATTAAGAATATCGCATACCTCGTGAGTATTAGTGGTCGCAGTAGCGTACAGTTTTGTAAATTTGGTGAAAGCATCTATAACAACCAGAAGATATTTCTTACGGGAACCGGTATTAGGTAATGGACCTAAATGATCAATATGCAGGGTGTCAAACGGCAAGGGTACTTTCGGAATACTGAATAGATTTCGAGCGTTGACTCGAGGTGGTGCTGAATAAAGGATGCATTTGATGCAATTTTTAATGAAAGTCTCAATTCGGGTTTTCATCTGAGGAAACCAGTAATGTCGGCGAATAGAATCAAAGGTCTTAACAGTGGCCAAATGGCCAATCTTTTCGTGGTTATGTCGAATAACATTATCCACCATCTCAAAGGGTACATATAATTGAAGAGGATTGACAGAAGATTGATGATATACTAAACCGTCTTGTAAGATAAATCCTTCAACGGAACCAGTTTCAAGTCTACGCTTCAGGGATTCAATAGAAGGGTCTCGAGATTGTGCAATCTGTAGTTGGAAATCCAGATCTAACTCACTGATAGCACCGATGGCTTCGGTTCGGCTCAAGGCGTCGACATGAGCCATGGAAGTTCCAGAACGATAATGAATAGAATAATCATAGTTTTCTAAGAATAGGGACCATCGAGCAATTTTTGCAGAGCCATTACGATTCTTTAAGGTTTCAACCAATGAGTTACAGTCCGTAAAGATCTTGAGCGGAAGTCCATGGACATAGGTGTGAAATCTTTTAAGTGCGTAAATTACTGAAAGCGTTTCTAGCTCGTAGCTATGCAACTTTGCTTCCTCTTTCGAAGTAGTCTTCGAGAAATAGGCAATCGGATGAAGTTTATTATCGTCTTGCTTTTGTAACAGAACTGCTCCAAACCCAAATGAACTTGCATCACAGTGAAGCTCGGTTTCCCTTTTTGGGTCAAAAATGGCGAGGACGGGAGATTGAATTAGCCTCTCACGAAGAGCCTCAAAAGCCTCACGGCAATTAACATCAAAGTTGAAGGTAGCATCCTTCTGAAGGAGTTTGGTTAGCGGTTTAGCTATGCAAGAAAATGATGGAACAAAACGTCGGAAGTAAGAGAATAATCCCAAGCATCGTCTAAGTTGTTTTGTATTTAAAGGCATCGGGTAGTTTCGTAGAGCACTAATATGCCTGTCGCTTGGTCGGATACCGGAAGCATTTGCCTTGTATCCTAAATAATCTAACTCTTCATGTGCAAACTTGCACTTATCAATGCGAAGTTCAAGACCAGACTCCTTGATCCTTTGTAGAACAGCTTCTAAAGTTTTTAAATGAGACGGAAGGTCAACGGAAGCGATGATAATATCATCCAAATAGACGACTATTTTCTCTTCAGCAATAAATTCACGAAGGATCGAGTTAATAAAGCGTTGAAATTCAGACGGAGCATTCTTAAGTCCAAAAGGCATTTTCGTATATTCATATTGGCCATCGGGAGTAACAAAAGAGGTGTAGGGAATGGAAGATTCATCCATTTGCACTTGATGAAATCCACTTCTCAAATCTAACAGACTGAAAAACTTCTTATTACAAAGGTGTTCCAAACAGGTTTCAATCAATGGAAGGGGGTAGTTGTCTCTTACCGTAATCTTATTGATTGGTCGATAGTCCACGCACATACGTATCTCTCCACTCTTCTTCCGAACGAGCACCAGGGCGGAGGCATAGGGAGAATTACTTGGTCTTATGATCTGCTCATCTAACAATTTGGAAACTATTTCCCTAACTTGGTTTCGCTCCGCATAGGAGAGTCTACGAGGTTTAGTGAAAATGGGGGTCTGGTGAGTGAGGTTAATCTTCATTTTATAATCTATCAGCTTAGTGCGCTGAATAGAATCGTTCAGGTAATTTTCTTTTACAATTGATAAGACAAGAGCAGCGTCCTTTGAACGTAATGAGGGACCAATGTCAAGTTCGAGCTCTGTTTCATAAACATCAATATTAGAAAGTTCAGTGGCTGCTACGCTTAACGCATCCTGGTTTGGTAATATAATTTCATTTCGAGGTGACTTCATGAAAGGGGTGGAATTCTTAAGGTACGTAAGGTAAATATTAAACGACGGAAGTAAATCCCTACCTATAATAATTGGCCAGGCCATTGATTTTTCGGGTAAAATAATAAAGGAATGATTGAGAATCACTTCTCTGAATTTAATGCGACATATAACCTGACCACGGGTATAAAGATGAGAATTCCCAAGGCCACGATATCTGGAAGGCGTCAGTGCAGCTAGAAGTCCTACTGGCACTATTGATTCATTAATAAAGCTTACTGCGCTACCTGTATCAATTAAAGATTGGATTCCCTGAACTATCACAACCGGCTTTCCTAATTTTAGAAAAGAAATACTCACTT